>NC_089785.1:22045206-22090206 GCF_040412425.1 Macrobrachium rosenbergii | reverse complement strand
AATAATAATAATAATAATAATAATAATAATAATAATAATAATAAGAAGAAGAAGAAGAAGAAGAAGAAGAAGAAGTAATCCCTTGAACTATATATATATATATATATATTATATATATATATATATATATATATACTCGTATATATATATAGAATAACATATAACCCATAAAATATCCTTGAATAATAATAATAATAATAATAATAATAATAATAATAATAATAATAATAATAATAATAATAATCCCAAATCACATGACCCATAAAATATACTCTATGACGTGTACCAAAAATACCAACAACGACAGCATCATCCCTAAACCGTTGAGAGGAAATATCTTGAGGATATCCCTTCCCCTTCCCCAAAAGGATGTGAGGGAGGGGGAAGGGAAGAGAGGAGGGAGGAGGGGAGAGGGAGATGGGGGAGGGGGGGTGGGGGCGATACCACAGCCCTCCTTCAAAACTGGCGGAGTCCTTAATCTCTGCTTTCCGTGTCCCTTCACATTTATCCTCTCTCGCCGTCAGTTCCCGGGGCCCTTGTGCATTCCGTGTCCAATACACAAATAAAAGGCGGCAGACGTGGAGGAAAAATCGTCCACACAAACATACACGCACGCACACAAACGCACACACAAACACACCACGTTTGTGACGCCGACAGACACTGGGGCAAACGCTGGTGGGCAGATTTTATTTGCTTTGTAAATCTCTCTCTATCTCTCTTGCTTGCTTGTTCGCTGACTGGCTGGCTGACTGGGTGACTGGCTAACTGACTGACTGGTTGACTCACTGACTGGCTGACTGATTGATTGTTTGACTGAGTGACTGGATAGCTGGCAGATTGGTTGGCTCAGTGACTGGCTAACTGACTGACTGGTTGACTGAGTGACTGGATAACTGACTGACTGGTTGACTCACTGACTGGCTGACTGATTGATTGTTTGACTGAGTGACTGGATAGCTGGCAGATTGGTTGACTGAGTGACTGGCTAACTGACTGACTGGTTGACTGAGTGACTGGATAACTGACTGACTGGTTGACTGAGGGACTGGCTAACCGACTGATTGGCTGACTGAGTGACTTGCTAGCTGACTGACTGGTTGACTGAGTGACTGGCTGACTCAGTACTGGCTAGCTGACTGACTGAGTGACTGGCTAGCTGACTGACTGAGTGACTGGCAAGCAGAGCGACTGGTTGACTGAGTGACTGGCAAGCAGAGTGACTGGCTGACTGAGTGACTGGCTAGCTGACTGACTGAGTGACTGGCTGACTTAGTGACTGGCAAGCTGAGTGAATGGTTGACTGAGTGACTTGCTAGCTGACTGACTGGCTAGCTGACTGACTGACTGGTTGACCAAATGACTGCGTGACTGGCTAGCTGACTAAATGACTGGCTGACTGGATGAGTGGTCGAGTAAATCATACCAGAAATGTAAGGGTTAAAAAAAACAGCGCCAGATTTTATTTATTGTTTAGTTGACTCGCTCGTTCTCTTTCTCGCTGACTGGCTGTCTGTCTGTCTGTCTGTCTGTCTGTCTGACTGGCTGGGTGATCTAAAGCACGTCAGAAATGTATGGGTTAAAAGTAAAGGGGCAGAAGAAATGGAATGGTATTCTTGTTTGAGGAACAGGTGAAAAGTATTGATTCTTGGATAATAAACAGAATGGTATTGATTCTTGTTTAATAATATTATGGAATGGTATTGATTCTTCTGTAATAATATTATGGAATGGTTTCGATTCTTGTGCTTTTTTCCTGCTTCAAGGAACAGATGAAACAGTACTGATTCTTGCGTAAGAATCAGATGAAATAAAATGGTACTGATTCTTACGTTTTTGTGTGAAAATGACGAACCAGTACTGAAATTATCTTTGCTTATTACGATACCAAATAAAATAATAATAATAATAATAATAATAATAATAATAATAATAATAATAATAATAATAATAATAATAATTTTGATAAAGCAGCCACATAATGTTTGAATTTAGGACAATTTGAAAGAGATACCATGCGTGGTCCCTTCCACAATAAGGTATAAATTCCCACACATTATATAAATACATACATATCTATACACAAACCCATAAACTTAAGAAACATAAATAAAACGTTCACCATTTTCCTCGTGGATACAATCACTCTCAGCAACTTCCCACACACACAATAAAAACAAAAATGCTGAAGACATCACTTCCCTAAGCAGCTTCTCTGACTGACGCCATTGTCAAGCTAAAATTAACTTGCAAACCTTTGCAGTGCAGGGACAGAAACTGCTAGTGATGCTCAAAAGATGCATAAGGAGGTTAGTTATATATCTATTTTGGTTACAGTATTCTCGCAGTGACGGGGTATACAGTATACAGAGAGAGAGAGAGAGAGAGAGAGAGAGAGAGGGTGTGTACACAGGATCTGTATATATATAGCAGTTAGGAGAGGTAGGAAGATCAAGTGTATTTGTGCGGTGTTGGTGAGAAATTTGTTGATAGATAATGAATGGAATTACAAACATCTAGTTTCAAGTTAAAAATTTCACTATTATTATTATTATTATTATTATTATTATTATTATTATTATTATTATTATTATTATTATTATTATTTTCTTTTCCCTATTATATCTTTTATCATTCTCTCTCTCTCTCTCTCTCTCTCTCTCTCTCTCTCTCTCTCTCTCTCTCTCTCTCTCTCCAATTACACGAATAAGGGACAAAAAGAAAAACAATAATTATAATCCTTAACGAATATAGTTGCAGGAACTCCAAAAAGAATATTAATAATTAAAATACCAATAAATCCCCATCAATGAATTCTGGGAATTTACTGATACTCCATCCTAATTTCAAGAACCATAAAAACATTATAAATGCTCACCCAAGGGGAAACAACATCCCTCACCTAAGGAGAAACGACATCAATCACCCAGGGAGAAACAACATCCCTCACCCAAGGATAAACAGTATCCCTCACCTCAGAAGAAACATCCCTCACCTGAGGAGAAACAAAACCCCTCACCCAAGGAGAAACAGCACCCCTCACCCAAGGAGAAACAACATCCCTCACCAGGGGAGGGACAACATCCCTCACCCAAGGAGACACGACATCAATTACCCACAGAGAAACAACATCCCTCACCCAAGATGAAACAACATCAATCATCCATGAAGAAACGTCCCTCACCTGAGGAGAAACAAAACCCCTCACCCGAGGAAGAACAACACCCCTCACCCGAGGAGAAACATCAATCACCCACGGAAAAACAACATACCTCAAAAAAGGTGAAACAACATCCCCCGCCTGAGAAGAAAACATCCCGCACCCGAGAAGGAACAACATCCACACCCAAGAGGAAACATCATCAATCACCCAAGAAGAAATATCCCTCACCCAAGAAGAAACAACATCAATCGCCCAAGAAGAAACAACATCCCAACGCTGTTGTCCCACGGCCTCTGAAAAAGAACGACACGGGAAGATCTACTTTGTCAAGAGTCTAGATAATCCCTTTAGAAGAATCCTTAAAAGCGAGCCGAGGGGATTTGGGGCAATGCCCCCTGGGTGAGGAGTGGATGAGGGAGGGAGAGAGGAAGAAAGGGAGAGTGTAAAGCCTCTCTCTCTCTCTCTCTCTCTCTCTCTCTCTCTCTCTCTCTCTCTCTCTCCTCCTGTTCTCCTGAAGGTGAGGGCTAAGAATGGCTACCTATAGTTGCTCCAAGGAGGAGTTAAAAAGGCCCTTTTCTTGACAGGAAGAGCCAGCCAGCCAGCCAGCCTCTTTGGCTCCTGGCCTCTGCGAGGTCTGCGAGGTACCTCTCGCCTTCTGTACCTCCTCGTTTTCAGGCTCACTCTTTCCGCGGTCGCTGAATTTTCCTTCTCTCCCCTTCGCTTGCGACTTCGAGCCATCGCGCCTGGTGGCTCCTAGGGGTGGCTCCGAGGGGTGGCTCCAAAGGGGTGGCTCCAAAGGGGTGCGGCTGCTCCCAGGCCCCCCGGTGCGGTATCTGATCCCATCCAGGGGCGATCTGGAACCCAAACAAAGAGTCGACGAGCCGTGAAAACGACCGTCACTCACTGATAATGCGGCGGCCGGGGTTCGCCGAGTTTATAACCCTCATTTGCCGCGGGCGGGCGGGCGGGCACCGGGCGGGCACCGGGCGGGCACCGGGCGGGCGGGTAGCCTAGCCACACCACTCGATGTTGTTGTTGTTGCTTTTGTTGTTCCTTTTGTTCGGAGGTCGTCCCGGTTCGGATTTCACCTCCTCCTCCTCCTCCTTCTCTCTCTCTCTCTCTCTCTTCTTTTCCATTCTCTCACGAAAACGGAGCTTCGAGATCAACAATCGACGGCAAAGACTGGGTGTGGATGAGGACGCGGGGATGTGGATATGTGGATGTGATCGGTTTTGTTTCGTTGTTTTCTCGCTGGGGTGATGGTGCTTGGGGGGGGGGAAGGGAGGGGGAATGGGAGGAGGGGATGATGAAGGGAGGTGAATGGGAGGGAAGGGAGGGGAGGGGGAATGGGAGGTGAAGGGGAGAGGATGAGGAAGGGGAGGGGAATGGGAGGGGGAAGGTGACGGGATGAGGAACGGGAGGGGAGGGGAAGGGGAAGGGGGAAGGGGAGGGAGGGAGGGAGAAGGGTGGGGAAAGGAGAAAGGGAGGACGACGATGCTGCACAATTCAGTTGGACCTAAGGATGACCATCAAGAAGGTGGTCTGTTTTGGAGTTTATTTTGGGGAGGGGAGAGGAGGGAGGGAGAGGGCATAGGGGATTGGGGCTGATGGGGGAGGAAGGGTATTGCTTTTTGGGGGAGGGGGATTATTGTATAATGAAGTAACTTGGACCTGAGGAAGGGGGAAGGGAGAGGGGAGAGGGTGTTAGAGAATGATATAAGATAGTGGAATAACAATAGTAACCAAAACTCTTAATAATAATAATAATAATAATAATAATAATAATAATAATAATAATAATAAAACGTTATCGTCGTCTGTCTATTACTGTTATATTTTCATACTTATTATCATAATGTCTGGCTTATTTCCGATCTCCCTTGAGTTTCTTCTTCTTCTTCTTCTTCTTCTTCTTCTTCTTATTATTATTATTATTATTATTATTATTATTATTATTAAAACGACTGACATTTTGAGTTCATATATAAAAGTTGTGTTCAGTAAAATAATGAAAACTTTTGTTTCTGCTAAGCTATTTGATACTTATCGGATGAAACAACAACGAGAGAGAGAGAGAGAGAGAGAGAGAGAGAGAGAGAGAGAGAGAGAGAGAGAGAGAGAGAGAGAGAGGAAGGAGGGTGGGGAGGCTAAAGCCAAGTTCAGAGCCCGGGCAGAAAATCCAGAACAAATATCAGTATGGCGCTTCAAAAAAAAATTAATAAATACTGAATTGAAAAAATTTAATAAATACTGAATTAATAAAATCACTTAATAAATACTGAATTAATAAAAAATAATGAAAACTGAATTAATAAAAAATTAATGCAAAAAGAAATTAATAAAAATTAATAAATGAGTTAATAAAAAATAAATAAAATCTGAATTAATAAAAAAAATAAAACCGAAAAAAAGAAAAATTGATGGAAAAATTAATCAATAAAAAACCAATAAAAACAAACCAAGTTTATTTATCCACTCATATAATTTCTTCCTAAGAGTCACAATAAAGAAGTGAGAAAAACTTGATAATATGTAAACACGTAAATTGGCCAATGTTTTACTATTCAAAAAAAAAAAAAAAAATTTTACATAAATTTCCTATCAGTCACCTTTCTCTAATCTTCTATCCCTTGTTAATATATTACGAATGGTTTCACCTCAGTGGAAGTAGGGATTACCTCGTCGAGGACTCCCATTTTTTAATTAGGATTATTACCTCGTCGAGGCCCTCCCCGGGTCCTAATTAGGATAATTGCATCGTCGAGGCCCTCCCCCCGTTTTTAATGAGGGTGATTACCTCGTCGAGGCCCTCACCATTTTTAATAGGGTGATTACCTCGTCAAGGCCCTCCTGGTTTTAATTAGGGTGATTACCTCGTCGATGCCCTCCCATTTTTAATTAGGATAATTAACTCGTCGAGGCCCTCCCCGTTTTAATTAGGTTGATTACCTCGTCGAGGCCCCCCATTCTTGATTAGGGTGATTACCTAGTAGAGGTCATCCTGTTTTAATTAGGATTATTACCTCGAGCGAGGCCCTCACGTTAATAAGGAATTATTACCTCGTCGAGGCCATCCCGCTCATTAGTATTGAGTACCTCGTCGAGGCCCTCCCGTCTTTAATTAGCTTGATTACCTCGTCGAGGCCTCTTGATTCTAATTAGGGTGATTGCCTCGTCGAAGCCCTCCCTCGTTTTTTAATTAGGATGATTACCTCGTCGAGGCCCTTCCGTTTCTAATTAGGAAGATGAGATACATTTTGAAGGAGCACTGAACAGTCACATTCCCTCTCTCTCTCTCTCTCTCTCTCTCTCTCTCTCTCTCTCTCTCTCTCTCTCTCTCTCTCTCTCTCATTCTTTTCCATTCTGAGGAAGCACTAATCAGTCACCTCTCTCTCTCTCTCTTTCTCTCTCTCAAACTGCACCAAATGCAACCCACAACAGTCGACTACCAACAAGATATACATACCCCACTCATTCTGGATTTATAAGGAAATGCTCCTATACCCCTTCCTTTGAGAGAGAGAGAGAGAGAGAGAGAGAGAGAGAGAGAGAGAGAGAGAGAGAGAGAGAGAGAGAGAGAGAGTAACCTTTTTCTCCAGAGATATTTTTTCTTAATTCGTTATGTAACGATATTTTTTATATTCTTTAATTTTATTTTTGTATTTTATATATTTTCATGTTTTTTTTTATTTCTATTTAATAAATATTTTCTTTTTACAAATCTAAATATCTTCATATTTTTTCCCACATACGCTGACATAATAATAATAATAATAATAATAATAATAATAATAATAATAATAATAATAATAACAATAATAATAATAATAATAATAATAATTAATTTCAGCTTAAAGGCTATTATTATTATTATTATTATTATTATTATTATTATTATTATTATTATTATTATTATTACATTTTTTACGTATTTTGTGATATATATTATTTGTATACGGTCATAGGCTAGAATAGAGAGAGAGAGAGAGAGAGAGAGAGAGAGAGAGAGCATAAAATATACAAAATGACTCCTTACGGTTTCTCTCTCTCTCTCTCGCTCTCTCAACTTTCACAAACAAAAAAAAAAAACAAACATGGCCGGAAAACTCTCCCTCTCCTCCCCCCTCCCCTTCCCTCCCCTCCCCTCCCCTCTCCCACTCCACTGAGTGTACTTGTTTAGCGTGTCAACAATAACACACAAGGCTGGGAATTAATCATTACCCGCCCCCTTCCCACCCCCTCCCTAAACCGTCACGGAAGAAAGCGAGGATAAACGGTCGACAATGGAGTCAGAATTGACCGAACTTTCGCCCTTGAGGAATCCCGCCTCGGAATTTGTTCTTTTCTTCTTTTTTCCCCAAAAGTACATTTTTTTTCGAGGGGATAATACGTTAGGGCTCTAAGACAGAGAGAGTAGTTTGAAAGAAAAAATGCTAGGAGATGAGAGTTGGGGGAGGGGAGGGGGAGGGGAGGGGAGGGAAGGGGGAGGGAGGGGGAGGGGTGTTATATGGGGCTCTGCGTTTGAGTTAAGGTTGTAAATGCGGCAGTTTAGGAGCGTAATGGTTTTGGAGGGGATGGTATCCTCAGGTGCACTTGTTTATTTTGTTTGTTGTTGTTTGTTCGTGCTGTTGTTCTTACACACACACACACACACACACACACACACACACACATATGTATATACATACATATATATATATATATATATATATATATATATATATATATATATATATATATATATATATATATATATTTATTATAAACTATAGCACTACAAGAATGTCTACCTAACTTCCAGGCACAAACTCGCAAAACAACATAAAAAAATGGACCATTTTGATAAGACCCATTTGCAACACCGATCTTCGTCTCTCTCTCTCTCTCTCTCTCTCTCTCTCTCCGTTTACGATCGAATTCACACAAGACCCTTTATCAGAGGGACGCGGTTACCCGTCCATCCTTTGGCCCTGTTTAAAAGCTTACCAATTAACGTAAACTTTAATGATATCGTGGACATGGTTTGTCGATCTCAAAGGTACCCGCTAAAAGTGGCATCAGCTGTTTTCCAACAGGTAAATTTCACCTGCTTCTTTAATGTGTTTCATTGGTATTTTTCTGGGCGTGTCCTGCCAGGTGACCTCTGAAGAGGTTATCTTCTGCTGTGCCAGAGGTAATTCGTACCTGCTTGCTTTTAATAGTTGACCTCTACAGAGGTTACCTTTCAGAGATAATTTGTACCTGTGTTTCCAACAGCTGACCTCTAAAGAGGTTACCTCTCGTTGTCCCTGAGGCAATTTGTACCTGTATGTTTTTAATCGTTGACCTCTAAAGAGGTTACCTTCTGCTGTCTTTGAGGTAATTTTTGCCTGCTTATTTAATGTGTTACGCAAGTATTTTTCTGGGGTAGTCCTACAAGTTGACCTCTAAAGAGGTTATCTTCTGCCGTCCCAGAGGTAATTTGTATCAGTGTGTTTACAGTGTAACACTGGTATCTTTATAAGCTTCTCCCAAAAACTTACCTCTGAAGAGGTCAAATTATCTCTGCTCCAGAGATAGCTGTCACATGTATGAATACTATGTTGCACTGTTGAGTGTCATTGTCTTGGAAATTAGCCATTTACAGAGCAGGAACCCCTTTACACTTTTACCGGCCACAAGTTTTTGCAGACTTGATCGAGTAAATGTTTCAACTCTTCAGCAAAACTGATATAGAAATGCTCGAAGGATCCTTCTAACTGATAATAACTTCAGCATATAATATATTTATACTTCGTTTCTGAATCCGGTTCTGTTCCAGAATCTAACCAGTTCTTTTTCTTAGGTCACAGCCCACCCTCCACAGAATTCACAGAAATCCATCAGCAATATTTCGAGAGAATTTGTCGACAAATAAACATAAAATAGACAAAAACAGAAACAGACGTGGGTGAACACAAGAAAACCAGCTGACTTTATCCACGAAAAATGTCAAAATTCACCACAGATTAGCGACGACAAAAACACCACAACAAGAAGATGCCACTACAGGTGACACAAGAGAGATAAAACCATGTTAATACTCCCTCCTCCTCTTCTTCTTCTTCCTCCACCTCCTCCTAATTCCAACACATCACTCTGGAGGCCTCAAACCCGGCCCACGAAGGTTTAAGAAAATCAGTAAACGTGTTAAATTTCACCAGAAATTAACGGAGACAAAATCCCCAACGAGAAGAAACCACTACAGAGAAGGCGAGAAAGATAAAACCATGTTAAGATTCCCTCCTCCTCCTTCTTAAGTCCTCCTCCTCCTCCACCTCCACCACCACCTCCACCACCTCCTCCAACACATCACTTCGGAGGCCTCAAAACCCGGCCCCTCACTCAGCCCAACCGGTCGGAAACCGACTCAAGGTCCAGCGATAACGACGAATGATGCCGATTACTATGATGATGATGATGATGATTATGACGCTCCAGCGAGGAAGCCGATGGCTGTTATAATGGGCAAACAGATGTTGGGGTTTTATAGGGACCCTGTTCGCCTCCTTTGATAAGAGAGAGAGAGAGAGAGAGAGAGAGAGAGAGAGAGAGGCCAAAGGCCGGATCTTCAATCTCTGGTTTGAATATCTATGGGGTGGTGGACTGAGTAAGGAAGAAGGCTTCTGGACTGGAGAGAGAGAGAGAGAGAGAGAGAGAGAGAGAGAGAGAGAGTCTTGGTGGAATTAATCTATACCATCAAAATGGGAGGGCCAAGACGAGGTAATCCTCACCCCCACATCGTCGAGGTAATTTTCATGGTGACGAGGTAATCCTCACCCCACACACTGGCGAGGTAATATTCACGCTGATTAGATAATCCTTACCCCACATCGGCGAGGTAATCTCCACACCGATGAGGTAATCCTCACCCCTCATCTGCGATGTAATATTCACGATGACGAGGTAATCCTCACCTCACCCTCCCACATCGGCGAGTAATCTCCAAACTGACGAGTTATTCTTCACCCTACATCGGCGAGGTAATCTCCACACTGACGAGTTAATCTTCACCCCACATCAGCGAGGTAACCGCCACACTGACGAGATAATCTTCAAACCCCCACACGGTGAGGTAATCTCCACACTGACGAGGTAATCCTCACCCCACATCAGCGAGGTAAATCCATACTGACGAGGTAATCCTCGCCCTCCCACATCGGCGAGGTAATTTCCACACTGACAAGGTAATCCCCCAGCCCATCGGCGAGGTAATCCTCACCCGCCCCACATCGGCGAGGTAATCTCCACATACTGACGAGGTAATCCTCACCCCACATCTCTTTAAATAACGATATATAGCTACAAAATGTTGAATTAAAAATGACAGCAAAAATAAAGCAAGGGTCGATGAAGCGAAGTTATTGGGGGAGAACTTTCCCAGATACGTTGGAAATATTTTGAGAGGAATAAATTGGTTACATTCGAAAGAATTCACGCTGGAAAGTGTGTGATGCAATCGCCGGAGGTAATTGCTACATCCAAGCAATAAAAATGTCACTATAATTTTAAAGACTAGACTGTGGCTGTGACCTCTCTCTCTCTCTCTCTCTCTCTCTCTCTCTTTTATAATTTTAAAGACTAGACTGTGAATATGATTCTCTCTATCTCCCTCTATAAATTTCAAGAGTAAACTGCGAATGATTCTCTCTCCCTCTCTCTTTCTCTTTATAATTCTAAAGACTAGACCATGACTATGATCTCTCTCTCTCTCTCTCTCTCTCTCTCTCTCTCTCTCTCTCTCTCTCTCTCTCTTCCGCCAGCCCTCTGACCCACCGCCGTTATCATTATCGAACAAAACAGTCGTCATCTCCTTAATCTAATTTCTATAGACGACTCCCGGAGCACGCAAAGAACCCAATTAGAGGGCCATTATACCCTTATTCCAGCCACATCCAGAGAGACGGTCTCTGGAATCGCCGGCTAATGGGTTGAAATAATGACGCGCAGCTGATTGGGTGAGGGTTATACCCACACACACGAACACACACACACGATCAAATGGCGTGGAACCACATGCTTAATGTTCAGTGGATAGAAGGCTCGATTCTTTTCGGTTGTTCCTCTGCCAGAATTTCGATCGTAATGCCACCATGGCTGTTAGGACTTTCCAGGAGTTTTGCGGCTGCAACGGTTCTCTTCCAGTTTATTGTTCTGGGAGTCCATCAGTTTCTGTTATGGCTTTCCGGGAATTTTGCGGTTGCAATGGTTCTGTTCCAGTTTATCGCTCTGGGAATCCATCAGTTCCTGTTATGGGCTTTCCAGGAATGTTGCGGCTGCCCTGGTTCTCTTCTAGTTTATCGCTCTGAGAGTTCAGCAGAGAAACTTTCCAGAAGTTTTGCGACTACCCTGGTTCTATTCTAGCCGATCGTTCTGAGAGTTCAGAAATTCTTCTTATGGCTTTCCAGCAGTGAGAATTTCCAGTAGTTCTGCGACTGCCCTGGTTCTCTTCTAGAAGTTTATCGTTCTTTGAGTTCAACAATTCTTGTTATCGGTTTCCAGCGGTGAGGCTTTCCAGGAGTTTTGCGGTTGTGCTGGTTCTGTTCTAGTTTATAGTTCTGGGAGTTCATCAGTTCCTGCAATTTTCCAGCAGTTTTGGGGCTGCGCTTTTTCTGTTCCAGTTTATTGTCCTGGGAGTCCATCAGTTCCTGTTACAGTTTTCCAGCAGTTTTGGGGCTGTGCTGGTTCTGATCCAGGTTGAGTTCACACTGACTATCATACCTCCTTCACCTTCAGTGACTTTTTTCTTTGTTTATACGTAAAGTTGATGCTGACGAAGCCTTAACGGTCCAACAATAGTTTTTGAAATTTAATCATGCTCACCCAGGAAAGATGAAAATTACCATAAAACCCTGGCAAGATAATCCATAACTGAAACCTGATCTAATGCAGTACCCCTCTTTCTCGTCTGTGGAGAAACATTACTAAAACGTCCTGGAGACCATAGGGAATCTGTTGTGATCGGCCATGGGTCACAGTGAGACGCGATCAGTCAAAGTGAGTGTATGACACTGCAAAGATTTGCTAACAATTTTGGGGTGTTTAATACATACATACATACATACATACATACATACATATATGTGTGTGTGTCTATAAGCAAACAGTGTCTGCTACAAGCAATCATACATTCAGTACCTAAGCATACATTTGCCGTCCAGTGTGTAACAACGGAATACCAAAAAGAGACACACTGACAAACAGAAAGTTGTTTGTCCGTCCGTCCGTCCGTCCGCTTGTGTTCAAGCCCCGGCCCGAATCCCCAAATTGCTTTTGCAAGCAAAATCATCAAGAGCGCATAAGAGGCGGACGGCCAACACAGAATGCAGAGGAGCAAAGCGCATAAAATCACATGAAAGCAAATAAAAGCGAAGAGGCCAATTTCGCAAATAGTTTCGGGGCGGGGGGGAAGGGGGGCGGGTGGGGGGCGGTGACCCCAGATGTCTCTCGTCCCCCTCTCTCACCCTTCCTCCTCCTCCTCCTCCTCCTCACATCTTTCCTCTTCCTCCTCCTCCCACCCTCATCTTTCCTATTCCTCTTCCTCCTACCCTCACCCTTCCTCCTCCTCCTCCTCCTCCTCCTACTCTTACCCTTCCTCCTCCTCCTACCCTCGCCCTCCCTCCTCCTCCTCCTACCCTCACCCTCCCTCCTCCTCCTCCTCCTACCCTTACCCCTCCCCCTCACTCTCCTCTTCCCCTTCCCTTCCCCCGCCCCGGACACCCCAGTACCCCCCCCCAAAGGGGAAGAGTTGCATACAATGCGCATTGTTTTGCAAGCCATTTTTATTTTTTATTCTTTTCACCTAGTTGCGCGCGCACGCGCGCCGACAATGTACTCTATTTTGCGAGCAGGAGTAAGGCGATCGGCGGAATATTGCCCGGCACTTGAATAGCTTCGATGTACGAAACTAATTCTCTCTCTCTCTCTCTCTCTCTCTCTCTCTCTCTCTCTCTCTCTCTCTCTCTCTCTCTCTCTCTCTCGCCTGGTGGCACACTGGTACCACTATTGGCTCCTATTCCGAAGGCTACGCGTTCGACCCATGAGCCGGGCAAGGAAATGAAGGCATGGGCTTGTTTCCTTGAATGTCCAATATGGCTCTGTTGACCTAGAATGAGAATTAGGTCGTTGGTTGTTAGACGGCTGTGGAGGGTCATAGCTGAGAGACTGATTTATGACTACAAAAACTGGCGTCCCCTGAGAGAGAGAGAGAGAGAGAGAGAGAGAGAGAGAGAGAGAGAGAGAGAGAAATCAGAACTCTGTCAAAATGTCACTATCTTAAAACTGAAACTGGGGCGAAACCATTATCAAATATCATCTCTCTCTCTCTCTCTCTCTCTCTCTCTCTCTCTCTCTCTCTCTCTCTCTCTCTCTCTCTCTCTCTATATATATATATATATATATATATATATATATATATATATATATATTTCCTTCAACAATTAAATCTTTCTTATTATCAGTTCTGAACAATAACTGAAGAGCACAAAGGATTATAACCCTATAATACAAAAGGAAAGAAAAAGAAAAAAAAAACTAAATAAACAGATAAATAAATAAATAAACTCATATTTCTGCGCCCAAAAGACGGCGTCACACTACTGACGCGATTTTCAGCACCAAATTGAAAACAGTTTCGTCACTTCGTTAATGAGGTGCAAAAGCCAACTCGACACCGCGTACCTTCCAACTTTATCACCACTGGTACTGGTGAACTGGTGCCAAATTTGACAGCTAGATGGTGAACAGAATGGAATACAGAATTTAGATCAAAGGCCGAGCGCTGGGAACTATAAGGTCATTCAGCGCTGAAAGGGAAATTATGTGTGGAAAAGTTTGAAAGGTGTAACAGGAGGATGACCTCGAATTTGCACTATGAATAAACTGTTAAGAGAGGGTGGATAGCATGCACTATGAATAAACTGTTAGGAGTGGGTGGATAGCAAGATGGAAGAAAGGGAATATGAACGGAGGTACAGTAAAATGAATGGAAGGGGTTGGAGCTAGGGGCCGAAGGGACGCCGCAAAGAACCCTAAGTAAAGCACTGACGAAGGACTAGATGATAAAATGTACCAGAAAATTATGTCCTATGGGACACAGGCTTGATAAAGTGAACCTTGAATACATTTTCAATCAGTCATGAATACGACACATCCGCCGTGCAACGCCACTGCACAGAATTAAATCAATCAATGTAATCTATCTACACTTTCCTTTTAAAAGCCACCTCCAATATTTATATCAAGATTTTCATCTTCCGTTGCACTGCTTAATTTAGTAAAACACAGAAATTCAATTTTACTGGAGTGTATGCAAAAGAAAGTCTGATATTTTATTACTCAAAACAAGATTCTTCATTATTTTACACGAAAAAAACTTTAAAATTTAATTCCTTTTGAGTTCACTGTGACATTAGCAGATTTTACCTGGCCAAGGTAAGGAGTAAGAGAACTTCTCATTAACCCCTCACCTAGGTAGGGGAAATCAGACTCTACCTTGCCAAGGCATGGGGTGCTTCTCAATAACCCCTCCCCAACGTATGGGGAAGGGGGACCGATTTGGACAGAATGTACCAATTTTCTCTCCAGCACAGAAAACCTTGGCAAGTGGGTGAGGAAATTAGAATAACTCCAAGGAATTAGATAGACGATAATAAGAACAATGTCTGCGTATAAAAATAAGAGGGAAAATGCAAATCACTCTAAGAATTCTATTAAAATAAAAATATAATCATAATAGAGCACATATAGGTGGTGCACGTCAGCTCTGCAAAACGAGTAGCACACACTAACTCCACAGGTCAGTTCACTAACAACAACGGAGGGACAACCGAAATCAGGTCACAGAGATGACCAATCAGTGCCCAATACTCAAATTATTCAGTGGGAGAATGGTACGAGATCAGCCGACTTATATTATACAAGCAGGTCAGGAAAGCGTAAGCGGGAAGTCATTCATACAATTGATGTAGTGTATTATTGTGTGACTTGTATTTTGTATAATGTATCAATCTCCTCGCTTCACGTCAATATTGGGTTAGGAAAATACACGCATGATTATATATATGTATACACACATATATATATATACATAAATATATATACATACATTTTATACACACACACACACACACACACACACATATATATATATATATATATATATATATATATATATATATATATATATATATATATATATAGCCTATATATATATATATATATATATATATATATATATAAAACCGAATAACGCGGACAGCTTCCCTTCACAAAAGCTAGTACAATTCTCGTTCCATAATGGAATCTATTGTTGTCGCAGTCAGTCACAGATCACATAGAATAAACATTGGTTGTCGTTGTGTCGTCCGGTGGTTAAATCATAATCACAATAATAATAATAACAATTTCATTCTTATTAAAACGCAAAATGAAATACAAACAGCGAGAGTTCAGATATTCCGGTCACGTGACGTGCAATGCGGTCGACTCCCTTATTGAACAGCGGATAAATATGACCCATATTGACATGAGAAAAAAATGGCATGATAAATGTTCAGAACTACTCCCTACCCCCCACCCCCTCCCAACTCCCCTCCCTCCATAACAATGACATACCAGCTACCTGTTTACCCGAGGTGGCTCGACATTGCCAACCAGAAAATTGCTATTTTTTTACAATTTTTTTTTTTAATACAGTGATGTATTTCCGGATAAGATCAGTGCAGAGCGAATGATGAAGAATTATTACACCACCTGAGGACAAATGTTCTCAATTATACTAACAAGTGTTACAGGTGTTATATAAGTAATGAGGGCAATTTGACATTTGTGAAAGGCTTTGAGTTATAATGAAGTTTTAAAGTTTATTATATTCGTATTTATATTTACTTCCTCGTACCCTTTTGGTAACCCATGTAATGGCTTGGTTGCGATGTTCCTTAGTCGACTGCTGTGGGTCGCAGCTGTGGTTGGAGGGGGGGAAGTAAGTAACAAGTACTCGTAAAAATGTTTATCATACCATAATTACAAAAAAAGTGAGGGCCTCGATTAAGTAATACTAACTCAGGTGTATGGGCTAACAGCCTCGCATATATATATATATATATATATATATATATATATATATATATATAGAGAGAGAGAGAGAGAGAGAGAGAGAGAGAGAGAGAGAGAGAGAGAGAGAGAGAGAGAGAGCGTGCAAAACGCCCCTCAAATCGCTTCGCAAACACGGGGAACATCTTTCCCTGTCATAACTTTAAATATGTGCAGAAACAGCCGAGGAGTCTGTCCATATTTATATCCTTTTCTATATTGTCTGCTACAACTTTATCACACACGGCGGTGCTGTGGGGAGAGAGAGAGAGAGAGAGAGAGAGAGAGAGAGAGAGAGAGAGAGAGAGAGAGAGAGAGAGAGAGTGTGTGTGTGGAGAGGGGAAATGTGAGGGGTGAGGGGAAGGGGAGGGGGAAATGACCTACCCCTCTCCTGGCTTTGAGCAAGTCCGCTGCAGTTGCAACTTTCATCTTCTAACCGAGTGCAATATTTATCCCCGAGTCCTCTGGAATCTATGAGAGAGAGAGAGAGAGAGAGAGAGAGAGAACGTGGAATAATACACGTCGTCTGCCCGAGAGAGAAAAAGGGAAGGTATATAAACCATCAGACACACGCGCACACACATACATACACAAGACAAAGGAAGGAGAGAGAGAGAGAGAGAGAGAGAGAGAGAGAGAGAGAGAGAGAGAGAGAGAGTTCATGACACAGGCTTTACCACAGAACCTGCCAGCATAGATAGAAGTTCCTGGCTATGCTATGCTTCTAACGCCACCACCACCACACTCACTCTCACTCTCTCTCTCTCTCTAGCACTCTCACTCTCTCTCGTTTAATGGAATTGATTTTGTTTTAGGTTATGCGCTGTTATGATTCACAAAAAAAAATGGAAAAAAAAAAAAGACTGCTCGGACGGCCATTTGTTCACCGCGTTTACATGTAACAGTCACGGCCAATAGCGACTAGTAATGAAAGCCCCCAATGCATTGATTGATATGTAAAAATGAAATGACTGCTCCACGTGGAGCTGTTAGTAACCGGCCGCCGACTGGCTCCCCACTGACTAATAGGGAGCGCCGACAGCCTCTTTTGAACCAATGGGCTTCGAGGCCCCGAAAGCCCGCACAGCCACGGATGACGTCATTTTCACTCGGCGGCCTCGACCAATGGGAGGCCGAGTTGGCCGTCTCCATGGCAACGGGCTCCGCCCACTCCACGTGGAGTACGAGGGAGCGCGCCCCGATATTAAATACAGTTGTTTTAGCGCCAAATCCATCCACAATCTCCTCATAGCCGACAATGTAACAAATGTAATCATTATCGTAGTTGGCTTGATGCATTTCGGGGAACGGTAATGACCGGAGGAGGAGGAGGAAAAAGGAAGAGGGAGGGGGAGGAGGAGAGGGACCCCTTTATGACTGAAAGAGAAAGAGACAAGAGAGAAAGATAGATAGAGAGAGAGCGTGCAAGAAAGAACGTAGTGTAAACCTAGGTGCAGTATTAACAGGTGGGGAACAAGACACAGAGAGAGAGAGAGAGAGAGAGAGGTTCCCACCAGCCATTAATGTGGGCAGGTACACTCTTAATGAGTAATCAGCCGACCGCGCACCGCCCATGTGATTAACCGATTACCACATAATTACCTCCAATTATTTCGAGTTTCCTCAGATGTCGACGGCGAACATGTCAGGATTAAAAGAGGAATATCCTTTTTTTATCTTTTTAACTGAGGAATTTTGTCTTTGTCTTTCCGTCTCTTGAGGATGATTCATATACAGCAATGTTGTTGTGACTTCGTTTAGAGTAGTAAATGGTTGTTAGTTGGTTGTGGCGGGTCACAAACGGGCATAGACAGGAGCACGGATTGCAGCCACACCCAGAAGTAGACATATGTGGTTTTAGAGTATTATGACCCTTTTATTTTACCACTTCTGTCAACCAAAGCCTTTATAATCTCTCCCTTTATTCCTTCCATATGATATCATCCTTAACACCTACTCAAAGTCTCATGTTCTCACTAGAGGACCAAACCTTCTCGATATTTTTTCCTCTTTGCACGTACACCAATGATTTACCAAAAAAAAATATATATATATATATATATATATATATATATATATATATATATATATATATATATATATTCCATATTTTTAACAATTAATTTTACATCATAGGTCACCATTTTCGATCACAGTAATCAGTCAAAATAAGTATTATTATTATTATTATTATTATTATTATTATTATTATTATTATTATTGGACAAAAGAACTACTATAATGTTTATGCCTTTGTGTATGCGAGATTTTATTATCATCAACATTATCCAATAGTTACTGGTATTTGTAGAGTGTACCTGTGTAAGACCATAAATTAAAATAAAGATTATTATTATTATATTATTATTAACCGCTAGGTAAAGAAAAACTGCAACAGGTTGGTAAGATTGGCTAAGAAATCCCGTAGAGTTTCTCAAGAGTTCTGCCGTGTGTGAGAGATAGAGATAGACGAGAGAGAGTGTGTGTGTGTGTGTGTGTGTGTGTTAGTGTGTGTGAGAGAGAGAGAGAGAGAGAGAGAGAGAGAAAGACAAGAGTGCAACGTGCTTTATGAATCTACCTTGTCAAAGTACTCAATAAAGTCTGTGAGAGCTTAACAGACAAATAAGCAGAAGTCTTCGAGTACTTCTCGCTTCGGTTTCAAGGGCGAGCCATAATCTCTCGCCGCATTAACTCAATGGCTAGAGAGTTGTCACGCTCGGCATCTCTTCCCAGGTTGCAATGCGACTGAAGAGAGAGAGAGAGCGTCATGCAACATTGCTTTCCGTGCTTCTGCTGTTGCAGGCTTTTACTGATGTGCAATTACATGCAAGTTCATTTCCATTATGGTATTGCGAATTAATGTTCGGAGTGATTCATTATTTTCGTTTTTCAGCTATCATCTTTTGGTCGTATATGAGTGTTCTGTACTGACATTTATTTTTATTATTATTATTATTATTATTATCATTATTATTATTATTATTATTATTATTATTATTATTATCAAAAGTCCACAATTATATCATAAGTTGTATTACTTGATATAATCGAGGACTTTTAGTGTACAACAACTTAATCACATTATTGCGAGTTTATCAACGTTATTTTAACAATGTAAAATCAGAAATACCGAGTAAAATTTCCAAGTATATCATCAGTAATAGCTTTCCACTTACTACAGTAATCAAGGCTCATATTGAAAGATTAAATCACAGCCCGAGAAATAAATAAAGAAATAAAAAAATGAGTTAATAAGTAAAATAAATAAATAAATATATAAATATAACTATACATTCCATTCCCAGGCGCACAATGCCGATCCCTGCATAATCAACATGTTTTATGATACTGATAATTAATATCTCTCTCTCTCTCTCTCTCTCTCTCTCTCTCCCCAAAGGCTCAATCATTGACATCAATAAATATTACCCCGATGACCAAATCTCATAATCAAGTAAGTGAATGTGTTGTATCAATTGAAGCCGTATTTTGCCGAATATCATTATACTCATCATCATTATTATTATAATCATTATTATTATCATCATAATCGTCAGTATGAAAGAGTCGGTACGGATCGCATGAACCGGAATGAATTACTGATGTAATTTGCTTAACTATTTTTTTTATTGTAGTTGAATAGTTAGATTAATGAAAGGAGTGGGCGTGTTGAGGGGGGTGGGGTGGGGAGGGGGAGGGGATGGGATGAAAAAGGATGGGTGGGGGGAAGAGTAAGTTTGTGGAGGCATGGGGTGTATGTGAGAGAGAGAGAGAGAGAGAGAGAGAGAGTCAGTTGAGGTGTGTGTGTGTGTGTGTGTGTGTGTGTGTGAGAGAGAGAGAGTGTAAGTCTGGAGACAGAGAGAGAGAGAGAGAGTGTAAGTCTGTCGAGGAGAGAGAGAGAGAGAATAAGTCTGTCGAGGAGAGAGAGAGAGAATAAGTCTGTCGAGGAGAGAGAGAGAGAGAGAGAGAGAGAGAGAGAGAGAGAATAAGTCTGTCGAGGAGAGAGAGAGATACAGAGAGAGTGTGTAAGTTTGTTGAGGAGAGAGAGAGAGAGAGAGAGAGAGAGAGAGAGAGAGAGAGAGAGAGAGAGAGAGGGAGAGAATAAGTCTGTCGAGGAGAGAGAGAGATACAGAGAGAGTGTGTAAGTTTGTTGAGGAGAGAGAGAGAGAGAGTGTGTATAAGTCTGTTGGTGTGCGTGTGTGTAAGAGAGAGAGAGAGAGAGAGAGAGAGAGAGAGAAAGCAACCTCGTTGTGGCGGTGAATAATGAACTGATCACTCCCGACTGCTGGCTTTGATGACTGAGAAAGTGAGTTACACAACAAACGAAATCCCACTTCATCTGATTATTAATCCTGCACGTATTTCCTTTATTCAACCTTTTATTCACGTCGAGAAATGACCTTCCATTAGATTCCCCAAATAAATAAATGAACAGAAAACATTACATTACTATGACAATCCTTTTTACTTTGTAAGCGATTGTTCAGAAGACCAGCTCACACTTGTGTTTTATAATATATAAACAGCTGTAAATACTGGCAAATTAAAAGTAATGTTACGTTTTCATGATCGAAAACGCCGTAAAGAACGGTCTACAAATCACCCACGAAATCAGGTGGTCTGCTAGCTGACCGGCAGGTTGCCATGCCACGATGATATGACCTTCAAATTCATTAGTCAAGGTTATGATTGAATCGTAGGGCATCACAGTTTCTCTCTCTCTCTTTCTCTCACAGATTTCTCCTTCTCTCTCTCACACACACACAGTTTCTCTCTCTCTTTCTCTTTCTCTCACACAGTTTCTCTCTCTCTCTCTCTCTCTCTATCTCTGTCTCTCTCACACAAAGTTTCTCTCTCTCTCACACACACAGTTATTTAAGAGTATAATTCTCACTGGGGGGAGGGGAAGCGTCCTCTCTCTCTCTCTCTCTCTCTCTCTCTCTCTCTCTCTCTCTCTCTCTCTCTCTCTCTCTCTCTCTCACACACAAACAGGCACAAACAGTTTTCAAAAAAGTGTGTTTAACGAGAAAAATTCCTGAAGCCCCGAAATTCAAAGGCAAGGCAGGAATCTAAAATTCAGAATTCATTTCACAAGTCAACAAGTCATTATAGCAATTACAAACTGCTCTTTAGCAACGCAAAACAAAAGCCAGAGTAGCCTATTACACGCCATTTTTTACTCGCTCGCGATTAGACATACCAAAAAGCTGTGTCAATAAACACGTTTTAATGGCACCTTTTACAATTTCGCCAACATGGTACACAAAACACTTAGTCCCTGATCTTTCTATCATTTTACAGCTCAAATCTTGCACCAGCCAACCATATTTAGTTCTCTGTCCGTCTGCACTTTTTATCTCCGCCCTCAGATCTTAAGAACCACTGAGGCTAGAGGGCTGCAAATTGGTATGTTGATCATCCACCCTCCAATCATCAAACATATCAAATTGCAGCCTTCTAGCCTCAGTATTTTTTATTTTATTTAGGGTTAAATTTAGCCATGGTCGTGGGTCTGGCAGTCCCGCTATGGATCCCAACAACACAGGCCATCGACGGGCTGTGGCTGAAAGTTTCATGGGCCGTGGCTGAGAGTTTCATACAAATTATATGCTGTACAGAAAACTTGATTGCGCCGAAGAAACTTCGGCGCATTTATTATCATTTTTTTTTTTTTTTTTTTTTTCTTAATCAGCGCGAATCTGAGGTCACGCTTGTTTGTTTTCGGTGTTGTCACACAAGCAAGGAATGAGTGAGGTCAATTTTGCCACCAAGAGCGGTCACATGGTGTCACTTGGTGGCAGCACGCACAGAGATCCCAGGAAATATTCCCAGCGAAGTGGTCAAGAGATTTATCCTGAACGGTGGAACATTTAATAATTTTCACCGTGTTACCAATGATTGTTTCAACAATCTCTACAACATTAAATACTCCTCGCCTTACCATTACTATTTAAAGGTCCCGTGTTCGATTCCCGAGCGAGGTGGAACGGTCATTGAAATACCCTTTGCGCCTTTGTTGAATACTTTGCTTTCATGAAATTTAGGCTGCCAAGCCAACCACTGGGCATTTTCGGCCATTCGGCGATTAAGACGGTGGAAAGAAGGAGTTTGAGTGGTTGGACAGCAAAATAGAGAGATGCAGGTAATAAAGGATGAAGCAAAAGGATCTAAAGGTGGGACTGGGAAAAAACCCATAGCTGCATTAAGAAATGATAGTTAGAGGTGTTGGACAGCAAGACGGAAGAAGGGCAGTGGGAATGGAGGTAAAGTAAAAGGCTAAGAAATGGGTTGCAGCTAGGGGCCGAAGGGACGCAGCAAACACCCTTTAATAATGCCTACAGTGCGCCCACTCTGGGGAGGAGCTTGCCCTTGTTGATCTCAGCCTCAGATAAACTGTACTTATTTACAAAATCGACAAAAGGGGTTCTTGACCTCACACAATATTACGCCCTCAAAAATTCTGGGGCAAAACCGTCAATAGCCCATGGGAAAAATGTCCCAGAAGTCTAAAAATAGCTCGATTTTGGCTCCTCCCCTTTTCAGAGGGCATTAAAAATTCAAGGGGACAAGCACCTGCCAAGTATTAGGGTCCGTGTTCTCTGAAAAATTTATAGCGTGTTGCCCCAAGATATTCCGGGTGTCTCGTAACCAAAGGCATTCAAGATGACAGAGAAAAACAAGGAGAGATAAAAAACAAGGACAGGCAAAAACAAAGACAGTTGATGAAACAAGAGTATTGGAAGCTGTTTCTCTTACGGGCTGATAGACGTTATATGGTACAGTCACCAGCATAAGTTTTGGACAAGCAAGGCATCACCCTAGTACAATTAGTCAGACAATCTAACGTAGAGATAACTTTCAAAATAAAACAAATACTTGATAACATGAGACATGTCTTGTGTAAATGAAAAACACAAGACAGAAGTCATCAACTTGCACATCGGTGTGGTAGGGTGCTATAGGCTCGCAACTGCGTCACCAAGTCCCTGTTGAAATCTGGAAGTGTAGAAACTTCTGTAGCTGGCCACTTCTCGGGAAAAAGGAGAGCGCACTCGCGTTTATATATATATATATATATATATATATATATATATATATATATATATATATATATATATATATATATATAATTATATATATAATTTTATATATTGTGTTTATATATGGGTGAATGTTTCTCTGTTAAATACATACAAGCAAAGAGACTACTCTTTTCATACTTCCTATTTCATTTTCCATTTTACACAAACACACACAACTCCGTATGTCCCAATCTAAATCACTCCTACAATTCACAAATGAAATAACAAAAAAAAAAATTACGAAAAAACTCTACATTAGCTTTTACTGTCTATTGTCCTCTCTCATTATACACCAAAATCATTCACTGCGCATTAAACAAAAACAAGAGATTAATTGGAGCTGAAATGTTAAAGCAAGACTGACTGAAATAATGCTTGGGTTAATTCCATTGGCGGAAATGGTGGTAATTATTTTTAAGCAGCTTGTGGTATTCTACCTTTCCTTCAATAATAATAATAATAATAATAATAATAATAATAATAATAACAGTATACCTGTTATTAGTTGTGACCATATAATAATAATAATAATAATAATAATAATAATAATAATAATACTTTAATTAGTGTCATAGTCTTATTTAGATTACAAATACAAACGAGAGTTATTTAATATAATGATAATAAGAATTATTATTATTATTATTATTATTATTATTATTATAATTATTATAATGACATTTCCATTCCTTACCCTCCTCCCTTACTCTCTCCCTCCCTCCTCTCCCTACCTTACTCCAACAAACAACTCCCCCTCCCCAACCCACCATACCCCTAACCACTTTCCCTCCCTATCTGGCTAAACCCCCTTCCCCACCTCTCCTAAATATAAATGAAATTATCCTAGATACAATTAATGTTTCAAGGCTTTAAAATGAATGTGTTTAATTAAAGCGGAACAGATAAGAGGCTTAACCGTTAGTTAAATCTGGCCTGGGTTCATAAGCCTTTAATTAAGTCATTCATTTTCTGTCTGCAATTTATATTTTCACAATCTCTCTCTCTCTCTCTCTCTCTCTCTCTCTCTCTCTCGAGAGAGAGAGAGAGAGAGAGAGAGAGAGAGAGAGAGAGAGAGAGAGAGTTCTTTGATTTTATGAACCGCTTACTATTTTTTTGTTTCACTGCTAGCTCACATCTACTATCCAGCTTTCCTTGTTCCCCCCCTCCCCAACACATCTCCTTCCCCTCCCCTTCCCTCCCCAACATGTCTCCTTCCCCCCTCCCTCTCCAACATATTACCTTCCCTCCCCAACATATCATGTTCTTCATCCCTCCCCCCAACACATCACCTTCCGCCTCCCTCCCTCCCCAACACATCACCTTCCGCCTCCTCCCTCCCCAACATATCACCTTTCCCTCCCTCCCTCCCCAACACATCACCTTCCTTCCCTCTCCCTCCCCAACACATCACCTTCCCTTCCCCTCCATCCCCAACATATCACCTTCTCCCCTCCCTCCCTCCCCAACACATCACCTTCCTTCCCCTCCTCTCTCCAACACTTCACCCTTCCTTCCCCTCCCTCCCCTCCCAACACATTACCTTCCCTCCCCCTCCATCCCCAACACATCACCTTCTCCCCTCCCTCCCTCCCTCCCTCCCCAACACATCACCTTCCCCTCCCCCTTCCCCCCACCTATCCAACCTCACTGAATCTTTCACTTGGCGGGACGGTTGGGAAATGAAAGGGGGAATTAGAAGTAAATCACGGATAACTCACATAATTTGATAATAATGAAGGGGAAGAAGAGAGAAGAATGAATCGTCAAGAATTGCAGTTTTCTTTGAGCAAAGATTGAGAGATTAAAGAAGGAAGGGTCAGTTTCCGTTGCGATCTCTCTCTCTCTCTCTCTCTCTCTCTCTCTCTCTCTCTCTCTCTCTCTTTCTCTATAAATATATAATATATATATGTAAATATATAAATATGTATATTTATATATAAAGATATATACATATATATTATATAATTCTTACTAAATAGTCACTGTGCATTGTGATAAACTGGAGGAATAATGTTTGCAGCACCGTTCACTGAATTCCTATTAAAAATCGATTAACATCAATAAAAAACTATAATATACAGAGCTACAGTAATAAAAAAGATAACTAATCAACCAGGATAAACACAGGTAATCTCCAGGTGAGGTTAAAAAGTTTATTGACAATGAGGGTTATCTCAAATTTGATCTAAATTGAATATCAATAATTCACAAAAAAGTTAAATTGAATTTTATGCCAAATTCTACCGATGTCTTAAAAGACCCCGGGGAGAAATTGGCGTCACATTTTTCATGGTCGTCGATAACGAAGACTAAAGGACCCTGGATGTGAATACGAGTCGCGGGATTAAGTTGTAAATTACATGGGAAAATAGCAGCAGGATGAGAATTCTGAAGCCAGGTAGAATGACGGAAGAAAGAAAATGTATAAAATGAAGAACAGACAGTGTATGTATTATATCATGAGCTGCCAAATAGACATACACGCATACATGCATATATGCATGCATGTATACAAGCACACCTACACGTATACACATACATGCATAAACATACAAATACATACAGTACATGCATATGTATACATACATACACATGCATGCACACGCATACTTGTATACACGCATACATGCATACAAGCATATATGTATGCATACATACATGTATACACACATACAAGCACACATCTATAAGTATACATACATACATAAACATACAAATGCATACATCACGCATACACATATACATGCACACAAGTATACTCGTATACAAGCATATAAGCATACACGTATACACAACCAACGACAAAAACGACAAAAACCATACATACAAAGTCATACAATCATTAAATGTCATACAAAAAATCATACACAATCATACAAAAATCATCCGATCATACGCCACAACTATCATCACTAACCTCTTTATCTCTAACCCTCGACAGACAGTCAGGGTAAATCCTGGCTTGTTGGGGGGAGGGGCGAGGGGCGGGGAGGGGAGGAGAGGAGAGGAGAGGGGAGGGAAGGGGAGGGGACGGGGGAACATAAAACCCCCAATCACATGTAATTAATCACTTAATTAGCGTCGAGCTTGATGTGAATCGAAATACTTTATATCTGTGGCTCGGGATCTGGATAAAAAAAAAAACAATCTCTCTCTCTCTCTCTCTCTCTCTCTCTCTCTCTCTCTCTCTCTCTCTCACTCTCTCTCTCTCTCGAATTACTGATGCCAAATCCGTGAAGACTGGCAAATGAAACAGGACCCGAGGCTAATGAACCTGAATAATGAAGTTAATGAAGCCAACAATGTCGACTGGGGGGGGAAGGGGAAGGGAAGGGGAAGGGGGGGAGGAGGAGGGAAGGGGAAGGGGAAGGGAGGGGGGGGGAGGGGGGGGAAAGTGGTGAAGGAGGAGGAAGGGGGAAAGTGGTGAGGAGGGAAGGGGGAAAATGGTGGGGGAGGGGAAGGGGAAGGGGGGAAAGGGGAAGGGGGAAGGGGAGGGGGAAAAGAAGTGGGGAGGGGAAGGGGAGGGCTGGAACACAGCAGTATCGGGGGTGTCAAAACTCTGAGGAGAGAGGGGAGGGAGGGAGAAGCCAGAATGACACACTCTCTCTCTCTCTCTCTCTCTCTCTCTCTCTCTCTCTCTCTCTCTCACCCAAGTTGCATTGAAACTTTCCACTGTTATTCCCCCTCCCCCTCAACCCCCCCTCACGCCCTAATGAGGCACAGCCGGGGGGGAGGAGGGAGGAGGTAGGTGGTGTGACGTGACGTCCAGACAGGTGTTAATTTAAACATTCTCGATTAGCGGAGTGCGAATGCTTTATTTCACGAGATGCTTTTATGGTAGTCTTTGCTTTAATATGAGCACGTTCTCTAATGGGAATTAGGCAAGGCATTTATTCCTGAGCATACAAGAGAATTTCTTGCTTCGGTGTCAAGGTTAATCATTATTTGAATTAATCTTCCTTTCCAGTGGGATTCAAAGTGCACGCTGAAAGATTGCGGAATACTTTCCCCTTACATCAAGTGCTTCGTTGTAATAATTTACAGAATTAAAATTTGGCGTTTCGTTTAATATTTTATACACATGTTTACTCGTTTTACACGTTTACTGAAGGAAAGGAGTTATTAACAATAATGGCAAAACCATGCTTTAAAAAAGGCTAATTATTACAATCTTTTTAAAAGTCTGTAACGTTAAAGTCTTTTTTCAGACTGAACAGAGACTTACAATCTTACTTATATCAACCTTTCAATCAGCTGGGAAATACGAATTAGGTCTTAATGCATTTCTAGAGAGGTTAGGTTACGTGAAGTTTAAGTTTGATAAGGTTAATTAGGTTAGGAAAGTTATGTCGAGATGGAGCTAATAGTAGGTTTATGTATGGTTGGATAGGTTAAAGAGTTGGTTATGTTAAAAGGTGGGACTAGGTTAGATATGGTAGCATAGGTTAAGAATTTATTATATCAAAAGAAGGTTATGTAGAGTGGAATTAGGTTAGATAAGGTTGAATAGGTTAAAAGTATGCTATGTTAGAGAAGGAGAATTAAGGTTAGGTTAGGTTAGGATGAAGTTACACTTCAATAGGCCTATCATCCTGGGTTGCACTTCTCAATTCCAAAGGGAATGAATCCTTCAGCTAAGAACCTCACTTAATGATATTGGATCAATATCGAGTCCCATTCCAACACAGCAACTGGAATTCACATATCCAGGACCTTCCAGGGTATAAAATAATGCTTGGGTTCTTTGCTGGAATATTAGCTTAGGCTATGATATGATATGATAATGTAAAATGTTCACATCCCTGCTCAGATATTTGTACAAGAAATCATGCATAACATAATATACTACAATTAAACAAAAAATTTCATGTGTAGGCCTAATGACGAGGTCTGAGAGCAAACTTAGTATAATGGATAATTGGCATCGACAGATACAAAGGAGACGACACAGGAGGAGGAGGAGGAGGAGGAGGAGGAGGAGGAGGAGGAGGAGGAGGAGGAGGAGGAGGAGGAGGAGGAGAGCAGATCTGAACAAGGAGGGGTCGACTGTGCAAACGTAAACTTCAATTGTTCTCGTAACAGCTAACGAGACAAAGTTTCAATGACGTGTTTGTGTGTGTCTCAGTAAACACATGATTACTTGTTCAGTCTGAGACACTTATTGGTGATAAATTTCTACATACTTGCTCCTACAAATCCCCTGTTACCTGACGGACCAGTGGTTCTTAACCTGGGAGACACCAGGACTTTCCATGGGGGTGCGAGCCCTAAGGAAAATTTTTAAAAAACTTTATCTAATTATATTCGTTATTCTTTTAACAAGAGTCGCTAAGAAGCAGTATCAAATGTCTCACTAGTTCATTCCCAAAGAATAAAAACACCTCTTCTCTTTCTCCTTTTATTTCAGTTTCCTTTAAATATGGGAGGGAATTTTACTCACAGATGCAAGGGGGGGCGTGGAGGGAAGGACCAGCTCTTAGAGAGGGCGTAGTAATAAAAAGGTTAAGAACCACTGTGATAAGATAGTTTAAGAACTAGAAGCCTAAGGATTGGCTACCCTAAGAACTAGAAACGTAAGGATTGGCTACCCTAAGAACTAGAAATGTAAGGATTGGCTACCCTAAGAACTAGAAACCTAAGGATAGGCTTATTCTCAAATTACAGACTTGGAAATTTCTTTATACATTTCAAAGACATTGACTAAAGCTTAGGATGTGTTGAGTCAGCTGATGCGAGACTCTGATGAGAGAATTTGGACACTGGAAGTATATGGGTAGACTAAATCACATGTAATAAATTTGTGGGTAAATTCCTGGTTACTTTTAAAACAAGGACACCTCTGACAGTGTTTGAGGTTAATCAAAATGGCTTCTGACACCTAATAAAGAATCTAATTACTACAAGCCTATAGGTAAGCTTAAGTCACATGAGAAGTGCATTTTAGGAAAGTTTAGTTTAGGTCAGGGTAAAAATCATTGTAGGAGAAGATTAGATAAACTTGATCAGGTTAAGAATAAGTTGAGCTAGGTAAGATGGGGTTAGGTTAGGTATGTTTAACAGTTTATAAATTTAAGTATAGGTGATATATTAGTTAACAAGAGGCTAGGTTATGGATAGGGTAGGCTAAGGTGAGGTCAGGTTAGGTCAGATAAGGTTGAAGAGGTTAATGATAGGAGATGAACACTTATTCATCCAAACCTTTCCTGGCAAATGAGCAAAAAGTCTTTGATGCAAGCACCATTTCAGTACCATCATCTCTGCTGGTGGACAGAGTCCAAAGATCCACACCAAGCTGCCAAATCCCTTTCACACTTAACCCTGCCTAGGGCAAGGGGCTGTACTATCACAAGACCAGCTTAATTTACACCAACTATTTTCTGCTGGTTGGACAGAGTCCAGAGATCCATACCAAGCTGCCAAATCCCTTTCACACTTACCCCAGCTTAGGGCAAGGCCCCATGGTGACAGGGCCAACTTAATTTACACCAACTACTTTGGCAATTACATTTTCCGGCAAGAGAAATCCCAGAACCATGAGTTATTTATCGCCGTGATAGATTTAATGATAGGACTAAAGGTGGATGTAGTGAACTTGTCAAGTGAAATGCAGAAAAATGAAAGAAAAATGTTCACATTTCTCAGGCGTTGGAGCATTCACCCGAAAATTATAACTCAAACTTAACAACGAATAAAAGTTTTTCCTGGGAGTTATGGGCATTTGACAAATCTCAAAATTAACATGACTAACGTCATTTAGAACCTGACCTACTTGTACCATCACTTGCACTTACCATAATGGCAGGTGGAGGTCTGAATCTTCTTCTGACGGCAGGAATAAATATAAATTAATTTTCTTCCAAATACTTCTGGTAAAATTCTTAAGTTATGTTCCAGTTGCTTCTAGAGGATCAAGTCTAAAGGGTCTTCCAATTGCATCTTAAACTAATGCATAATTGTAGGCGTTGGTTTAAAGTTCCATACCAATACTTGGTCTAAATTTTCTGCTGATACCAGGTATAATTAGAAATTAATTTTCTTGAATTGTCTACCAACTGCTTCTTGAGGATCAAGTCTAAAGGGTCTTTAAACTGTTTCTAAAACTAAAGAGCAGTTGCAGGTATCGGTCTAGATTTCCTTCCTAGTGCTCCTTGAAATAAAAGTGCGGTGGCAGGAATAGGCCTATAGGCCTTACATTCCACCTCATTCTTCCACTCCAGAAACTACTACATCAATGATACTGTAAGACGAGTTGACACGGGCACACTGGCAATAATACACTCCACTTCACCAACCACTCCATCATTGATACACTAAGTTCGTGACGTTCTAAAACTTCAGAAGTTAAGTTCTCTAACTTCCAAGATCGCGATTAACGTACGGGAGACGTTAATTACAACCCAATCACATCTACAACACTTTTAAATCGCGGTTGCTAACGGCTTCGAGGAAAGATTTGGAATGACTGTTGGTTTCCCACGGTCTAGGTAGTACCTGCTTTTAAACAATGCTTACAATGTTAAACCTCTAAGATATTATTAGGTATGACTAGTCAAATGACAAGCTCAGGTGACTATATGAAATAATAAATAATATATTATTAGTCTTTTTGATTTCAATTAAGTAACTGGTTAAATACACTACCATATTTGACTTGATATTCTACATAGGCCTACTAGCACTACACTTCGGTGACCCAAGATTCACGTAGGCCTAGTGATTAAACAATCGTTTAACTGGTTGTTACCGTTCCATAAACTGGCGTCACAACGAATGTGGTCATCGAAGCCGGTAATAAAACGATAAATGGATATAAAATTATATATAAAATCTTCATATACATCGCCGAGAAACTTTTACCCGCGAATCTGCTAAAAACAACAGTGAACCAGATTGAAGTCTGGAGAGAGAGAGAGAGAGAGAGAGAGAGAGAGAGAGAGAGAGAGAGAGAGAGAGAGAGAGAGAGAGTTTTGCCAGGTAACTGTCAGAAGTCTAAAGAAACGTGTTTATGTTTCATTACGCGTTTTATTTTCGTTTGCGTCAAGCGCGCATTTATAAAAAAAAAAAAAAAAAAAAAAAGCGAAGTTTGTTTTCGTTTTTCCTGGTGAAGGTATGTTTATGTTGCCAGTGTTTGTTTGTTTGTTTGTGTGTGTGAGAAGTGAGTTCACGCTTGAGTTGTCGAGTGATTTCGGTGTAGTTTTTTTTTCTTGTTATTATTTTTATTACTTCGTTTTTCTTTCTGAATGAAAAAGGTGGACGTGTTTGGAAAACTCTAAAGTTCACTTTTTGTTATTTTTGAAAATTTTTCTAATTTGTCTATGACGAATTGCTTAAAAGATACGAACTCTTCAATTTATAGTATTGCTTTATATATATACATACATATATATATATATATATATATATATATATATATATATATATATATATATATATATATATATATATATATACTGTATATATACTGTATATATATATATATATATATATATATATATATATATATATATATATATATATATATATATATATATATATATATATATATATATGTCCTCCCACCCTCTCTCTCTCTCTCTCTCTTTCTCTTTCTCTCTCTCTTTCCTCCTCCTCCTCCACCTCCTCCTCCTCCTCTTCTTCTTCTTCTTCTTCTTCTTCTTCCTTCCGTTTCCTTCCTAATGCCTTTCTCCACTTCCCCCCTCCTCCCCCTCCTCCTCCTCCTCCTCCTCCTGCGTAGAAGTCCTTCGCTCCTTCCTCTTATCATTTTTCTTCTTTTTTCCTACTTTTTTTTTTTTACTCCTTCCCCTTCGGAGGAAATCCCCCAAATCCTTCCATCGCCCGACGCCCCTTCGGAGGATCTGCTCTCTCGATCCCTTCCTCGTCGCCGCCTCATCCCTGCTGAAGCCCCAAGTGGTTGTCCTTCAATCCCTTCTATTATTGAGAGAGAGAGAGAGAGAGAGAGAGAGAGAGAGAGAGAGAGAGAGAGAGAGAGAGAGAGAGAAAGGAAGGCTGGTGACAGGAATATGGCAGAGAGAGAGTGTACATTCGGCGGTTAGTTGAGTAATTCAGAGAGAGAGAGAGAGAGAGAGAGAGAGAGAGAGAGAGAGAGAGAGAGAGAGAGCAAGCATACACACACACACACACATATATATATATATATATATATATATATATATATATATATATATATATATATAGAGAGAGAGAGAGAGAGAGAGAGAGAGAGAGAGAGAGAGAGAGAGAGAGAGAGAGAATAATATTGCTCACCTATTGCACACTGATATATATATATATATGTGTGTGTGTGTGTCTATCTATAAGTCAAATATACACACAGTCCATCATACATACATACATACATAAACACATACACACAAGACACCAATCCTTTTCCCCAAAAACGTGTCTACAGTATATATATATATATATATATATATATATATATATATATATATATATATATATATATATATATATATATATATATATATATATGCCCGCTCTCCAGCAAAGAAAGCAACGCCAAATCCGTGTGAAAATAAAGAATTTTCCCTCTTGCTCTACAGACCACAGTGTTCAGCACCTTTGTGTCCTCTTTCCAGCGCGCTGATCTCTGGGAATTCCGCGAGAGAGAGAGAGAGAGAGAGAGAGAGAGAGAGAGAGAGAGAGAGAGAGAGAGGCTCTCAATCCTTACTTGTAACATGTTCGCCTTTTTTTTTTTATTTCTTTTGCCTCGATCTGACAAGAGTTAAATTTGATTCGTATGTCGGGCTGTCACTATTCTGTTGTCTGTGTCTGTCAGTCTGAATGTTTTCTGTTTTGTCTGTGGGTGTGTTGGGCCTCCAGTCTATTTTAAGCCCAATTTTTCGTCTGTTTTGTTTATTTATTTGTTATTAATTTTACAGTCAGGAGAATATAGTTAGCGAATACGATTTCCGTCAATATAAAATCCCGCGAAAATATCTGCATTTATATCCATCACTTAACTTCTTGGAATAATTAAAAAAAAGGGGGTGGGGGAGGGGGCAAAAATGATAGCCTACCACCCCGAAAAATTCCCCAGAAACTAAAATGCGCAATTTCCTCTCCCCCCCCCCCCCTCTCAAAAATGCGCAAGCGAAGCGGCGATATATAATAAATTCACCTCCGCGCTCTGCGCAGTTGGGTTGACTTGAACTTCCATAAAGTATTCCTAATGGGCTGTCATTGCGGACTTCCAGGCGGTTCCTGGAATTCGCCTGGAAGGAACTGCCGTCTTTCTGCTGCTGCTGCCTGGAAAATATTCTTGCGAGTTGGTTTTATTTTTTTTTTTATTCAAAAATTTTATTTTTTTTTTTTGTAGGGAGTAATTGGGAGGTCTTGCAGTCTTGCGTTCGAATTGTTTATATTCGCTTTATATAGCCTTTAGATTCGTGCATGCTTGCATGCTTTACACACGCACACACACACATACATACACACACACACACACACATATATATATATATATATATATATATATATATATATATATATATATATATATATATATATATATATATATATATGAAATTCATTATCATTCAAGGTACAGTATTCATTTCATTTCTCTCTCTCTCTCTCTCTCTCTCTCTCTCTCTCTCTCTCTCTCTCTCTCTCTCTCAAATTCCCTTCCCTTTCCCTTTCGTATCAGATACCAAATATATAAAATACAAAGAAATCGTAGAACAACAGATAAAACAATATATAATAAAATCCCAAGACTCGATAAGACCAAATCAAATAAATGTTAAACATCACATAATTCTTCTCATCCCATTTCCACTTTCTTGTCTTGGAGATCTAGTAGCTTGCATTAAACCTGAAGTTGAATTTCGTCTGAGGTTAAATTCAGTCTGGTTAAATTTAGCCTGAAGTTAAATTCAGTCTGAAGTTCAATTCAGTCTGAAGTTAAATTCTGTATGAAGTTAAATTCCGTCTGAAGTTAAATTCCGTCTGAAGTTAAATTCCATCTGAAGTTAAATTCAGTCTGAAGTTAAATTCAGCCTGAAGTTAAACTCAGTCTTTAGTCAAATTCCGTCTAAAGTTAAATTCAGTCTGAACTTAAATTCAGACTGAAGTTAGATGCAGTCTGAAGTTAGATTCAGTCACTTATAGCGGTGCCAGACGCAAGAGCATGGCTAACTTTAATCTTAAATAAAATAAAAACTACTGAGGAGGCTAGAGGGCTGCAATTTGGTAAGTTGGATGACTGGAGGGTGGATGATCAACATACCAATTTGCAGCCCTCTAGCCTCAGTGGTTTTCAAGATCTGAGGGCGGACAGAAAAAGTGCGGACAGAAAAAAGTGCGGACAGAAAAAAGCGCGGACGGACAGTCAAAGCCGGTACAATAGTTTTCCTTTACAGAAAACTAAAAAAAAAAAAAAAAAAAACATCATCAGATATACATAAAATCGACCCGAAGTTATTCCTATTAATTTTTTTTTTTTTTTGGCCGAATTGCTGACGTCGGCGCTGATGGGAAAAAATAGCAGCATCTTAATTGAAAAGCACCGCTGATGACTGACGATAATTGCAGCCGCCGTTCCCAGTCGTATCAACAGGCAATTCCAACTATTTCCAATCGTCATGGAATTATTGGAATGAAAAATGAAAAGAGAGAGAGAGAGAGAGAGAGAGAGAGAGAGTGTTTGGGTATATCATTCACAAACAATATCCCAGATTGCTTCTTTTATTTTTTCCGCTAATGGGTATTTGGCAGTGCGGGGTCTCTCTCTCTCTCTCTCTCTCTCTCTCTCTCTCTCTCTCTCTCTCTCTCTCTCTGTATGTGTATATACTCGTACATACATATATGTATATAAGTACATATATATAAAATGTATAATATAAATATATACATATATATATAAAATATATATTCATATATTAATTTATATATAAAATATATAATATATAATAATAAACCACAACGATATTCAGTGACCTTATATGCCGGCTGCCCCTGAAATCCCACGACGGTCACCCACCCAAGTCCAGGACGAAGAAAAAAACAGAGAATTGAAATTAAAAGATAAGAATGACGGAGGAAGAGAGTGCAAATGACGCGTGATTTAACTCCTTCATCCCGTCATTCACTTTTCATTCTATTTCATCTGGCGGATTCAGGATGAACAGAATGATGACGTCAGCAAGAAATGGAATATTGATGTAAAACATTTGCAGTCAGAGGTAGGAGTGATTTGTAAATGACATTAGGCTGGCAAAGTTGCCTCTTTAAATATGCATGTTTCTGTCGGGGATGCTCTCTCTCTCTCTCTCTCTCTCTCTCTCTCTCTCTCTCTCTCTCTCTCTCTCTCTCTCTCTCTCTCTCAGTCTTCTGCAACTATCTTTGTTTGCCGTCTCTCTCCCTCCACTAAGAGAATCTTCGGTAAAAAAAAAATCCAATTTAATTATCCACGTACCTTCTCTCTCTCTCTCTCTCTCTCTCTCTCTCTCTCTCTCTCTCTCTCTCTCTCTCTCTCTCTTTTATTTTGAACGGTACACGAACAAAAACATGGTCTCATCCACTCTCTCTCTCTCTTTCAAGGACAAACATTTTCATTTTGCCTCTCTCTCTCTCTCTCTCTCTCTCTCTCTCTCTCTCTCTCTCTCTCTCTCTCTCTTTATTTTGAACGGTACACGAACAAAAACACCATATTTATGGTCTCATCCACTCTCTCTCTCATTCAAAAACAAACATTTTCATTTTGCCTCTCTCTCTCTCTCTCTCTCTCTCTCTCTCTCTCTCTCTCTCTCTCTCCCCGTGCAAAATACATGAAAGAACGAATTAAAAATAAAATACACTGGACCAAATATCTGTCAACTCTCATTTGGGCATAATGCAGGCGAGAGGACCCAGGTGAACAGACTGATTGATGACAATGATATATTCATCAACGCTTTACCCGTCTGTCCGTCAGGAAGTCTGTGCACGTCTGTCCGTGTTACTCTCAGAACTGTCTATATTTAAGTGGATGTCATTCTCCGCAGAGAGAGAGAGAGAGAGAGAGAGAGAGAGAGAGAGAGAGAAGAGAGAAACAAAACTTCTCACTCATCCAGTTCGTATATGAGTTCTAAACACCATCTGGAATTCTCTTCCTGCCTCCGTTTTCCCTAAAAATAGAACAGGCCTCCACGCTCCTGACTGGAACTTTCTACCTTCCTCCATGTCTTGAATCTTGCACTCTTTCATTTCTTCATTCTTATCAAATCTGGGATAGCAGTAAACATTTGTTGCTAACTCCATCGGCCTCAACTCCCTAAGACTTAAATTGTTTCTCTGAAAAATTTCCCTATTTGGCCCACTTTGACAACTCCATAATCATTATTATTATTATTATTATCATTATTATTCAGAAGCTAAACACCTATCCATTTCCAACAAGCCTACATGGGCCACTGACTTGAAACTATTATTATTATTATTATTATTATTATTATTATTATTATTATTATTATTATTATTATTATTCAGAAAATAACCCATATCAATTTGCAACAAGTCTACAGGGGTCACTGAATTGAAATTATTATTATTATTATTATTATTGTTATTATTATTATTATTATTATTATTATTATTATTGGATATTATTATCATTCAGTCTGAAATCGCACAATCAATAGGACTACATACCATCGCCGCAATAAGCTGAATAAAAATGACTCGATTCGACGCAGAAGAGGGAAAATAAGAATACAATAGAATACGTAATTTAGGCCAGAGGCCCATAAGATCTGGGACCTATGAGGTCATTCTGAAACGGACCATTCGGTAAAAAGGTTTGAAAGGCGTCTCTCTCAAAGCAGTTGCACTATGGATCAAGTGTTAGGAGAGGGTGGAAAAGAAGATGGAAGAAAGGGAATATGAACGGAGGTACAGTAAAAGAAATGAAAGGGGGTTGCAGCTAGCCGAAGGGACGCTGCAAGAACCTGAAGTAACTAAATATATAGAGAGTATATATATATATATATATATATATATATATATATATATATATATATATATATATATATGTGTCTGTATATCTATATATATTTATATTATATATTATATATGGGATATATATATATATATATATATATATATATATATATATATCTCTCTCTCTCTCTCTCTCTCTCTCTCTGTTAATCTTCTCGTCTCTCCTTGTGTTCAGTAAATTTAAGCGATGAAAAAATGCGATTAAATATTTGAAGTCTCTCTCTCTCTCTCTCTCTCTCTCTCTCTCTCTCTCTCTCTCTCTCTCTCTCTCTCTCTCTCTGAGGACCCCGGTGAAGAATGTTTGTATTTTAGCTGCCTTGGAGAAAAAGCATTCCTTCTTCAATCTTCAGACGAAAAAGAGAAAAAGGTCACACTAATAAAACTTTCTGACTCTCTCTCTCTCTCTCTCCACCACACACACACACACACACACACACACACACACACACACACATATATATATATATATATATATATATATATATATATATATATATATATATATATATATATATATAAACCCAATCACCTTAAGCAGGTAGCCACTGAATAAGCTAGCCTCCCAGTTTACAAAATCATTTCCGGATGAGGCTGCGATCCTTGCTCCTTCCTCTCTCCTGGCTATGACCCACCACAGTCGACTACAATACTTACATACATACAAATGATCTTTATTCCTCAGTTAATTTATTAAGATTTATTTTGCTATACAATTCTACAGAGACTAGGAATTTATTAGGATTTATTTTATCTAATTCTAGAGCCGTTGGGAATTTATTAGGTTTTATTTTGCTATCAAATTCCAGAGCCACTGGGAGTTTATTAGGATTTATTTTGTTATCTAATTCCAGAGCCACTGGGAATTTATTAGGATTTATATTTCTATCTAATTCCAGACAGACTAGGAATTTATTTAGTTCATTTTGCCCACTAATTCCACAGCATTGAAGAATTATCCACAGCCATTTATAATTTATCTTAGTTGATTTTGCAAGGTAAATCTACATTACTGGGATTTATCTTAATTGATTTTTACAAGGCAAATTCACCGTAGAGAGATTTATCTTAATTGATTTTACAAGGCAAATTCACCGTAGAGAGATTTATCTTGGTAAATCCAACGTACAGAGATTTATCTTATTTGATTTTAAAGTAAATCCACCGTGCAGAGATTTATCTTAGTTGAATTTGCAAGGTGGTAAATCCACAATGCTCAGAAATCTTAGAAGATGATCTTCTTCTTCTTCTTCTTCTTCTTCTTCTTCTTCTTCTTCTTCTTCTTCTTCTTCTTCTCTCTCTCTCTCTCTCTCTCTCTCTCTCTCGTCCATTCAAACATACATATTTTTTTTTGTTAGTGTTTTTTTTTTCCAAGCTCTCATTCTTGTTACAGTGGAGACAACTCTTCCCATTTCTTGTGCTCTTTTTTTTTTTATCTTCCCTCCTTCTTATCTTTATTCCTTTCTTTCTTTCCTTTGTTCTTATCTTTATTTCTTTCTTTCTTCTGTTTACCTTCTACATTTCTCTTCTCCCTTTTGGTAAATCTCCTATTCCTTCTTTATTCACTTTCCTCTTGACAGTTTCTTGTTCACGTCTTCTACATCTTTTCTCTTTCTTATCTCTCTCTTTCTTTCTTCTTATCTTCGATTCTTTCCTATTTCCACTTTCTGGTGTATCTCTCCCTGTTCGTTCTATTCTTCTACGTCGCTCGGTCTTGCTTCTTCTTCGTTCTCTCTCTCTCTCCCACTTTTCCATCGAAATATCCCCCTTTTCCATACTCTTTTTCCCCTTACCCAGTCTCCCATTCCTCCTGTTCCATGGTAGGGGTTTTCTTATAACCTCCCTCCCACTCCCATTCCCCCTCCCTCTTAGTTCCTGTTCCACCCTTTCTTTCCCTCACCCAATCTCTCCTTCCTCCTGTTCCACGGTAGGGGTTTCCTATTTTCCTATTAACCCCCTCCCCCGAAAAATCCCTTTTTCCATTCCCCCTCTCCCTCACCTGTCACCTCCCCCTCCTATTCCATTTTAGGGGGTTTCCTATTAACCCGTTCACCTTTCCCCCCTACCCCTCCCCTCTCAGTAGCATTAACAATAGCAAGAGTTGTTTTGTGGGTTTTGCAAGAGCTCTATTTGTTGTTTCACCCCCTCCAATGTTGTTGCTGCATTTGTTGTTGTGGTGATGTTGTTGCCCCGGCGCTGGAAACCTTTCAGGGGGCAGGGAGGGAGGGAGGGAGGGTATTTGTGTGCAAATTGGGGGAGAGAGAGAGAGAGAGATGCCTCTCGCATTTCGATGTCGGTGGATGAAGTTGGATTGTATGGAAATAGGTTGTTTGCGTAACCCGCGGACGACGTTGTCTCTCTCTCTCTCTCTCTCTCTCTCTCTCTCTCTCTCTCTCTCTCTCTCTTCTTATGTGTAGATTATATATACATATATACAGAGAGAGAGAGAGAGAGAGAGAGAGAGAGAGAGAGAGAGAGAGAGAGAGAGAGAGAGAATGTATGTACGTACGTATAAAGCATTAAAGCGTTTACCAGGCGCAATTAAATTCATATTTTAATCACGAGTTTCACCCAAGCATTTATTTATCAATGACGCAATTCCCCAACGAGAATAAACACAGCCAAGAGTCCTCCTCACTTCATCACAGCGTTGAAAAAAGTATCAATTTGTCTCTGGGCACCGAGACTGAAAAAAGCAAAAAGAAAAAAATAAGAAGCAAAAAAAAAAAAAAATAAAGTCACCCCCAAAAAAATGTTTAAAAAGAAAAAATTCCAACTCCAAGTTAATTTCTGAGATAAGAGTAGGAAAGAGAAACCAATCTTATTTTTCTCTCGTCTTCCTCCTCCTCCTCCTCCTCCTCCCTCCTCTGAGGAGGAGGAGGAGGAGAAGGAGGAGGAGTCAAGAAAATAAAAATAGAGAGAAAAAAGAAAATAGAAAGAAAGAAAAGTTTTTTTTCTCCTCCTCGCAGGTATAACAGCGGAATTTGGGGAGAAAATAACTGTTCGTTTAAAATGTTGACTAGTTTTATATTCACTTGGGTGAAGACTGAGTTTTGCTCTCTCTCTCTCACTCTCTTTGACGGAGGATGGGTGGATAGGGGGGGGGAGGGGAGGGAAGGGGAGGCTAGGGGAAAGGGGAGTAGGATGGGGAGTGGGATGAGGAGGAGGAGGAGGAAGGGGTTATAAAACACAGCAGGGAACAGATCTGTTAGGGGAAAGGGGAAGGGGGTTAAAACACAGCAGGGAGGGGAGGGAAGGGTTAGAGCACACTGTCTGGAACAGATCGGTTAGGGGCAAGGGTAGGGGATGGGGGAGAGGGAGGGGAAGGAAAGGGGAGGGGTTGGAACACAGCAAGGAACAGATCTTTAGGGGAAAGGGGTTGGGGAGAGGGTTATGGGAGGGGAGTGGGAGGGAGGAGGAAGAAGAGGGAAGGGGGTTAGAACACACAGCAGGAATATCTTTAGGGGTAAGGGAAGGGATAAGGGGTAGGGGAGGGGAGGGAGGGAAGGGGTTAGAGCACACAGCCTGGAACAGATCGGTTGGGGGTAGGGGAGGAAGGGGAAGGAGAGGGGAAGAGGAGGGGGGAGGCGGAGGGGGGGGAGAGGGTTTGGAACACACAGCAGGGAACAGATCTGTTAGGGGAAAGGGGTAAGGGGTAGAGGGTTAGGGGAAGGGGGAAGGGAAGGGGGAGGGGAAGGGGAAGGGGGTTAGAACACACAAGGGCGGACAAACCAGTTTGCAGGGGGTTGGTGGCTGTGTCATGTCTCCCCTACTGTCACCCGGGGGGAGGACAAACAAGGTCAGATCCTCTCGGATTTAATTATTATACAATTATTCAAACTAGTTCGAAGTGGTCGACTGTGGAGGGTCGCAGCCAAGGTAGACAGTTGCAAGAGGGATAGTAACATCGTCCCAAGATGAGACACAACGTCCCCTCATTTATTCGCTTTCTGTGTATGACATCAGTTCTCTCTCTCTCTCTCTCTCTCTCTCTCTCTCTCTCTCTCTCTCATTCGGTCTCTGTATACCACATCAGTTCTCTCTCTCTCCCTCTCTCTCATTTATTCAGTCTCTGTACGCCACACCAGTTCTCTCTCTCTCTCTCTCTCTCTCTCTCTCTCTCTCTCTCTCTCTCTCTCTCTCTTTCCCTGTGCCCCAACGCGGCAAAGAGCACTAAGCGAAGATCGGTATTTTTATCTTGTCACCTTTCACACGGTCGTTCATTTTCATAATGCCGTTCTCGGGCGTTCGTAATCCCTGTCCATTACTCCAGTGTTAAGGGTTTATTGCTTGCTCTCTCTCTCTGTCTGTCTCTCTCTCTCTCTCTCTCTCTCTCTCTCTCTAGAGAATAAGTAAAATAATATGCACCGTCATATTCAACCTTTGGTTGTTGGATTAAAGACAATTCTGTACAATATATTATTTCATTCATATGTTCAAGTAGAAACCTCATCAACAGCATGTCAGCCCCCTTACACACAAGCTACACTTATGCTATCTTCTGTGCACACCTCACCTCTCTGGATATTAAGGCCCCTTCATTCTAATACTTCTCCCATCCCACTTACCAAACTCTTTCTCTATTCCTCAAAACCTGTAGTGTTTTCACCCACCTATCGTTCTTCATTCTCTTCACATGGCCAAACCACCACAACAATAAATAAATAAATAAATAAAAAGGACAATAATCTTTTCACCTGCATTATCCTTCTACTACTACTTCCTTGCATCATCACATTTCTGATTCTCACATTCCATATGACTTCACAAATATTATGGAAACAATTCCCATACCCCCAATTCCTAATCAATCCCTTCATACATTCCAAATTTGGGTCCAATTGCCATTCCTACTCTCCCAGTTTTCTGCATACATCCTGCTGCCCTCCTCTTCTCTCAACAATTATATTTCCAAATACCTTCGTGAGTTATCTATTTCCATTCTTCCCCCATCCATTTTAACAATTTTTATTTCATCTTCCAGGTTTCCATCTACTTTTATACCCTTATCTATGCTTAAATTCTTTCAACTTCTTCTTCTTCTTCTTTGTACCAAAACTTTCAAACTCTCACAAGAATGTATATTCATTTTCCCTTCTATTTCTCCTCATTCTTTCTGCTCCTTCCTTCGCGTCGTGCATTCTCCAGGCATCTCCGAGAGTCTAAATCCCCCAATCTTGTCACTTTCGAAGAGAGAGAGAGAGAGAGAGAGAGAGAGAGAGAGAGAGAGAGAGAGAGAGAGAGAGAGAGAGAGAGAGAGACAAAAAACCTCGAAACAACACAGGGGAAAAAAACAGACTCAGAAGTAGTCAACAGTTCCACAAAGACCGAGAGAGAGAGAGAGAGAGAGAGAGAGAGAGAGAGAGAGAGAGAGAGAGAGAGAGAGAGCCCATACACACATACGCCATTATTCGTTACCATGGTTACCAGAGGCGTGTCTGAATACGTTATCACTCCCCAAAAAACTGAAACCTTTCTCGGGGCACTGTCGTGACACTTTGGCCCTACAGGAGAGAGAGGTCCGTAAGAAATGGATTTGTTGTTTCCACCAAAATGAAGGTTATTCGTCTCGATACGGCTTTATGCGGTCTGGGAGAGGGGGAGGGGAGGGGGAGGGGCAGGGGAGGGGCAGGAGGAGGAGAAGGGAGAGGGGCAGGGGGGGGGGGGGGGAGGGGAGGGGGAGAGATGGGGAGGGAAGGGGGAGGGGAGGGGAGAGGGGATGGGAGGGGAAAGGGGAGGGGATGGGAGAGATGGGGAGGGGGAGATAGGGGAGGGATGGGAGGGGAGATAGGGGATGGGATGGGAGGGGAGGGGGAGGGGAGAGGGAGGGGATGGGTATGGGGAGAGGGAGATATGGGGAGGGGAGAGCAGAAGGGCAGGGGAGAGATGGGGAAGGGTGAAGTGAAGTGAATGGGGAGGAGGAGGTGGGGAGGGAGGGGATGGGGAAGTTGGTGGGTGGGGTATGGCATGTGCCGTATCTTCAACCCATCCCCATCTATCCCCGAGGTGGGGGGTTGGGGAGCGGGTAAAGGGATGCTGGTGGGTAGGGGTGGGAAAAGTGCCATATCTTCACCCCCTCCCCCTTATCCGTCCCCTCCTTACCCCCCTCGGCAACAGGGGAGGGGGATGGAGTAGTGGGTCCTATACTCTCTACCTAAGCCCTCATTCCCCTCCAATATGACCCCTCCCCATTCCTGCTCTCTTACCCCCTCTTTACAAACACGGGGAAGGGGAAGTGAGGGGTAAGCCTCCCCTAACAACTACCCATGGGTTATCTTGGTATCACCCCCCAAATCTATTTCCCCCCTGGGCACTACTGTCCCCCTTCCATGCTCAAGCATCTTACCCATAACAGGAAAAGAACTTAAGTCTCAAGAATTTCAAATACTCCTGCCTCATTTGACCCGCTTCCCGTCTTGGTTGGTTGGCCCAGATCCACAGGTCCACAGCACCTAAATTAACTTACAGGCTACTTTTGGCCAAGGGTCCGTGCTGGCATAAGGCCTATTAAAACTAACCAACTAACCAATAACCACCTTCTTATGCAAATAGTAAGATTTCCCCTCTGTGGGCACCTCCAGTTAAAAACACTGCTTTTGTTGGAGTTCCAACAAAGAAACAATGTCTTTGTGAGAGTGCTAACAAAGAAATTAGCAAAGAAAGGAAGGAGGAATGCTACTAGATCCTACATTGTTTTGGTAAATATGCAAGAAGCAATTCGAGTAACAATAAAAAAAAAAAGGGGGCTATTTTGACTGTTGCTAAGTGGACTCCAAAACAAAGTTTGACTCTCGGTGAAAACAATGGCTCTCTTGGAATGTGACAACAATGAAACTGGTAAAACGAAAACTAATAAAATTGGTTCTACTATTTTCAATAAAACCTGAGACAAAAAAAAAAAGGACCGTAATCATTATTTTTTGGTCGGTATAAGGGTCAGCTTAGTGTAGAAAAACATAGCCTTCAAACGGGTAAAAAAATAGAAAAATAATCTATGATTTCTTTCTTCTCCCATTTTGATTCATTAGATTACTTTGCAAAAGCTCTAACGAATCAAAAGGTAAAATAAAAATATTTTAGCATCACTGAAATGCTGTATATCAACCCCTCCCCCACCTCACACTAGACCTTCAAGGCCTGTTGCAAGTTTCAGTAATTCTTAAGGAGAATTTTTACGCTAAAGAAACTAACCCTAGTAGATTTAAATAACTAATGTATATATATATATATATATATATATATATATATATATATATATATATATATATATATATATATATATATATGTATGTATATATATATATATGTATATATATATATATATATATATATATATATATATATATATATATATATATACATATATATAATCGTGAGGTATTTGGAGGTTTAAAAGTGGAATATCCAAATAGGGTCCACGATGATTTTGAGAAGGTCAGTTTCAGAGAGAGAGAGAGAGAGAGAGAGAGAGAGAGAGAGAGAGAGAGAGAGAGAGAGCACATATATATCTCACAGACTCCAATAATCTAGCAGGTAACACCTGCAATATGTCAGCAAGTATTCAATCAATTTTCTTTCTCTCTCTCTCTCTCTCTTCTGCGTGTCTCCCTTTTATCGTGTTTTATTTTCCTCTCACCGTCATTCGTC
>NC_089785.1:22027706-22040206 GCF_040412425.1 Macrobrachium rosenbergii | reverse complement strand
AGTGGCATTTAACTCCCGCCATGAAAGATACAAGATCAATCTCGCGTTATTTTTTCAGTCTTTTTCTATTCCTAACAGCGCTGTTGGTAGCGGGTAGATTAGAAAGGTAGATTTCTTTCGTAGAAATTTTCTTGGGGTTTCGGGGAAATGCGATGAGAATTAAATCTTCAAATGCCAGGGTTTTTTTTTCCTTTTTTTCACAAATTTAGTCGGACGCGCACAGTGATGTATTCTGCTCAAAGTCTCGAATTTTCTTTGGTATGCGTAAGTGTCCTATTTTTCAATGGGATAAAGATGATATATATACATATATATATATAACTATATATATATAAATGGATGTATGTATGTATATGTGTGTGTGTGTGTTCCACCATAACTCTGAAACGCATTGAGCAATTTCAACCAAACTTGGTATACATATGACTTACCATCTAAAAAAGAATATTGTGGGGGTAAGACATCACTGGCACCATAGAGGGTGGGGGTGGGGGGTGGGAAGGGGGTGACATGTAAAAATAACTGAAAGCAACAGATATTAGTGTCTAAACCTTTGTTTTCGAGGTCGCTGTGATGAATGGTGACACTCCCGACGCCCTTTAAGTCCAGGTTCAGCCCCGATAGGAATTGGGGGGTGAGAAGGGGGTGAAATATAAATGTTAAAAATCCTGGGTTGTGTAATTGAAGCAACTATCCTAACAGGAAAGAGAGAGAGAGAGAGAGAGAGAGAGAGAGAGAGAGAGAGAGAGAGAGAGAGAGAGAGAGAGAGAGATTTATCAGTTGTCATTCAGAGTTTTCTTGGGCAGCACCGGTTTGGTCAGCTAGTATATCTAGTATATATATACTGTATAGTATATATATATATATATATATATATATATATATATATATATATATATATATATATATATATATATTTACCTCCACAATTACAGAACATAGCAGAGGTTATGGCTCTCATTCAACTAGAATTCAGGAACACAATAGAACCTTCCAGAACCTTCCAGAGCTTCCAGGACTTTCCCAGGTATCGGCTTTTCGAGAATGATTGGGGTCCGGGTTTTCTAAATGTCATTCCAGACTGAAGTAGATTGAAAGATTGAAAAGGACTGGAATTCTCTATTTAGATTTTTTTTCGGCAATTTGTAAGATTTTATTTTCTCCTGGGGAGGCTACGGGAACTGTTGCTTAGAATTTTGCTACTTAGAATTTTGTTACTTAAAAGTTTGTTACTTAACGTTTTATTACTTACAATTTGTTAACTGAGTTTTGTTACTTGAATTTTTTTTTTTAGAATTTCATTACTTAAAATCTTGTTACTTAAAATTTTATTACTTGAAATTTGGTTACTTACAATTTTGCCGCTTAAAAATTTTTTACTTAAAAGTGTTACTTAAAAATCTGTTACTTGAAACTATTACTTAAATTTCTGTTACCTGAAATTTTGTTAGTGAAAATTGTTATTTAAAATTTTGTTACTTAAAATTGTGGTACTGAAAATTCTGTTACTTGAAATTTTGCTATTTAAAATTTTATTATTTAAAATTTCATTACTTAAAATCCTGTTACCTAAAACTGTTACTGGAAATTCTGTTACTTAAAATTTGCTACTTAAAACGACGTTACCTGAAATCTTGTTGCTTAAAATTTTGCTACTTGAAATTTTGTTACTTGAAATCTTGTTATTTGAAAATTTTGCTACTTAAAATCTTGTTACTTAAAATTTTGCTACTTAAAGTCTTGTTACTTAAAATTTTGCTCTTTAAATTTTGTTACTTTAAATTTTAAAATCGTCCAAAGTTTGACATACAGATTTTACAGAACATTTTTTTTACATGTAATTCATTATTACCCAAAAACAACAATTTGTAATTTTTGTTACAAATTGATTTCCATGAAAAGATTTTACGTGTTCTATATTATGTATTACCAAGCTACAATATTACATTTCCAAAAGATAATAATAATAATAATAATAATAATAATAATAATAATAAAACTAAAGCAGTAATAATAATAATGATAATATAGTATTAATGATAATAATGATGATAATAATAATAATAATTAATAATAATATAATAAAACTAAAATAATGATAATTAATGACAATGATTTACAACAGTAATAATAATAATAATAATAATAATAATAATAATAATAATAATAATAATAATAATAATAATAATAATAATAATAATAATAATAATAATACACTCTATTCCAGGCCAGCGCCTCATGCAAGCAGACACATCGCACACCACGCAAGCAAAAATACACAAACAATAACAATGAACTACAATTATACTGTCCTAATGCACACGCCAGCCCACTACCCAAGACAACAGTGACTTAACCCACCCACCCACCCCCAAAAAAAAAAAAGAATTATTAATTACAGTAACGATAAAGATAACAAACAAAAACAATTACGATAATAACGGTAGCAATATCATCGAAGTAATACCACTGGAGGTCATTGTAATGGCAATTACGCGTAATTAGAAATGAGAAAGTTTAATTACAAAATGAGTCTGCGGATCTCGTCTTCCGCCTCGCAATCTTCGTCCATTTTTTATCGGTTTAATAATAATAATAATAATAATAATAATAATAATAATAATAATAATAATAATAATAATAATAATAATAATAATAATGAAGTTGATTGGCTGTCAACTTTATCTGATACAAAGAAAAGGTTAAAAATTAACACTGACACAGTTAAATTAAAATAAAAAATTAAATTGAAATTGAATTAAAAATTTTACTAAAAATAAATAAAAAATTAAATTGAATAGAAATTAAATTAAAATTAAATCAAAATCAAAAATTAAATTGAAATAAAAATTAAATTATAAATTAAAAATTAAATTATAAATTAAAAATAAAAATAAAAATTAAATTTATAAATCAAAAATCAAATTAAAAATTATATCTAAAAATTAAATTAAAACCACCTTAAATAGAATGAAATTAATATTTAATTTAATTAAATTAACACAGAAGCAAATTAAATTTAAAATAAGTTAAATAGGATTAACACACACTCAAATTGAATTAAATATGTCGCTTATAGTATTATCGTCTTCTGTATTTTTCTGTATTCTGTATTTTTTTACATTTTGTACTCTATTATTTTGTTTGTTAATTTTATTTAATAAAAAAAGAAAAACTCACGCAGATTAAGTAAAAAATTAAAATGAAAATAAATAGGTCATCAGAAAATATGTCACAAGTATTTTTTATCTTTTGTAATATTCTGTATTATACTGCTCTTTGTATATTCTGAATTTTGTATTTTCCAGCTTCCTGTCAGCATCAAAACAATACAATCCACTAAAACAACATAATAATAGAGATTAAAAAAAGCAGTAACAAATTGAGAAATAAATAAACAAATAAAAAAGGTAAAATGATCAACAATACAATGATATAAAAATAGCAGTAATAAATTATAAAATAAATAATAATAATAATAATAATAGTTAAACCATCAACAGAAATTCCCCCTTTCACATCTCGTCAATTTTAAACTCGGCAGAGAGAGAGAGAGAGAGAGAGAGAGAGAGAGAGAGAGAGAGAGAGAGAGAGATTTGCTAAAAGTAGATTTGCTCTCAAGAAAAATCATTGGTAAGAATATCTATTTCTTGAACTGTTGTGTATGTGAGAGAGAGAGAGAGAGAGAGAGAGAGAGAGAGAGAGAGAGAGAGAGAGAGAGAGAGACGAATGATCCGAGCAGACAGACAAACCCCCCAACCCCCAACCCCCAACCCCCGCGTCATCTGCATGTCATAAATCTTGAGGTTCGTTCTGTCTGTCTGTCACGTTTTAAAAAACCTTCACGAAATTCTACGAGAAAGATGAAGAGTTATTTAAGTAAACTTGACTTTTCTCTCTCTCTCTCTCTCTCTCTCTCTCTCTCTCTCTCTCTCTCTCAGACACATACACACATACGTACAAAACAGTTAAAGAAATAAATATTCTTTCCATTGATTTCACTTGAGGGTAAATGCTACCTCTCTCTCTCTCTCTCTCTCTCTCTCTCTCTCTCTCTCTCTCTCTCTCTCTCTCTCTCTCAAAAGCTAAAGAAATAAATCGCCCTTTCATTGATGATACTTCAGAGTAAATCCAAATGCAGCCCTCCCTCTCTCTCTCTCTCTCTCTCTCTCTCTCTCTCTCTCTCTCTCTCTCTCTCTCTCACAGGGTCCTCCTTCAGACCTCAAGCTTTCAACTTGGCCTTTCCACTTCCCCACTTCTCAAGTGCCACTTGACGCTCGAGGATGAGTGTCTGACGGATCTGGCAAAACTGCTATACGCCAATTAATTAGGTCTCTTATTTGAGAGAGAGAGAGAGAGAGAGAGAGAGAGAGAGAGAGAGAGAGAGAGAGAGAGAGGTAAAACTTATTTTGCATGAAAGGCATGTAAAATGAGAAAGAAAAAGAGAATAAGAGAAAAAGGAAAAGAGAGAGAGAGAAAAAAAAAGAGAGAGAGATAGAGAGAAAAAATTAATCTTGCATCAAAGGGATGAAAAACGAGAGAGAGAGAGAGAGAGAGAGAGAGAGAGAGAGAGAGAGAGAGAGAGAGAGAAGCGCTAAGCATCATATTTCTCTTTCTTGGTAAACGGTTTAACAAACAACATAAACCCCAGAACGACTGAATCTAGATAAGGAGAGAGAGAGAGAGAGAGAGAGAGAGAGAGAGAGAGAGAGAGAGAGAGAGAGAGAGAGAGAACTCCGCCAACCACAAAGGAACACGATGAATTATGAATCAAGCCGCGTTCATTATGGTAATTCCATTAACCCCGCCGAATCCCAATTTCAGTCTTTTATCTCAGTCTTTTCCTCCGTGTTCTAAAGCTGTTTGAAAGACCCTGTACGTGAAAAATCCCCTTTTTTTGCTTAAAAAAATATTGCCCCCTCCCCGGCCCCCATCCCCCGCGGGCTATTTGGATACGAAGCCCAATCGTATTTAATAGCTGTTTTCCGCTAGTCGAGTTCGTTATGGAACGCGCCTCTCGTCAATGAACGCTTGTTAAAGATGTTTTTTTTTTTTATAACAGCAAGTGATGTTGTTGAGATGTTTTTGCTATGATGAAAGTTCTTTTAATAATAATAATAATAATAATAATAATAATAATAATAATAATACAGTGATATTGACTCTAAACTCCAGTAATATTTTTCCACTCAACAGCCACTTCCCATTCAATGGGTGGCTCTACATAAAAACAAGGTATCAGTCACTACTAAGTCAACCTTCAACCGCTGAAATGAAGCCCCAAACACCGGCCCCTGCCCGCCCTCCCCCTCCGCCCCCCTGTAGGGAACCTTGATATTTGAAGGGAAAAGGTCATCATTCCTTATAAAATTTTGAATTGGGGGAAAGTTTTCAATCTACTCCCCACTTAATCAGGGAACAGGGAGAAGAGTATTCATTCCAGTCCCTAGACTTCTGGAAAACTTAGAAAGGAAAATATTAATAATCCCAATCCCTAGATATCTGGAAATAGGGAAAAAATGTTTTCCTTAAGTCTCTGGAAAACTCAGAAGGGAAAATATTAATAATCCCAATCCCTAGATATCTGGAAATAAGGAAAAATGTTTTTCCAGAAGTCCCTGGAAAACTCAGAAGGGAAAATATTAATAATCCCAGTCCCTATTTATCTGGAAATAGGGAAAAATGTTTTTCTAGAAGTCCCTGGAAAACTCAGAAGGGAAAATATTAATAATCCCAGCCCTTAGATATCTGGAAATAGGGAAAAAATGTTTTTCCAGACGTTCCTGGAAATCTCAGAAGGGAAAATATTAATGATTCCAGTCCTTAGATATCTGGAAATAGGGAAAAATTTTTTCCAGAAGTCCCTGAAAAACTCAGAAGGGAATAATATTCATTCCAGTCCCTAGAAAGTTTGGATAAGGAACTCCTAGAGAATTAGAAAGTGGGAAGAAGAATAACATTCATCCCTGTCCCTTGAGACCTGGAAGTAGAACGAACAGTGCACATTCCAAGTCTTAGGAAATCTGGAAGTGGGGAAGAACAAAGAACAGTATTTATTCCAATTCCTAGAGATTTCGGAAGTGGGAAGAACAGCATTCATCCCAGTTCCTAACGAATTTGGAAGTGGGAAGAACAATGTTTTTCCAGCTCCGAGAGCATTTGGGAGAGGGAAGAACAGTGTCTCCATTCCTATAGATTTGGCCGTGGGAAGAATAATCTTCATCCCAGTTCCTGGAGTATTTGAAAGAGGGAAGAATAGTGTTTGTTCCAGTTCCTGATGAGTTAAGAAGTGGGAATAACAGTAACTGACCAAGTTCTAAGAGAATTTGGAAGTGAGAAGAACTATATCCCAATTCCTAAAGAATTTAGAAGTTGGAAGACAGCGTTTTCCAAGTTCCTAAAGTATTTGAAAGTGGGAAGAACATTGTCTGAACAATTTCCAAGAGAATTTGGAAGTGGGAAGAACATTGTCTGAACAATTTCAAAGAGAATTTGCAAGTGGGGAGAACGTTGTCTGAACAATTTCAAAGAGAATTTGCAAGTGGGAAGAACAATGTTTATCACAGCTCCACAAGAATTCAGAAGTGGGAAGAACAGTATTTACCCCAGTTCCTAGAGAATTTGGAATTTGAAAAAAAGAATATTTATCCCAGTTCCTCAAGAATTTGGAGGTAGGAAGAACAATGTTTTTCCAAGTTCTAAAAGAATTTAGAAGTGGGCAGAACAGCATTTATCCCAGTTCTGAAGAATTTACAAGTGGAAAGAACAGTGTCTGACCAAGTTCAAGGAGAATTTGGAAGTGGGAAGACCAGTTTCTAGAGAATCTAGAAGATGGTAGCATGCTTTTCCCAAGTCCCTAGAGCATATGGGAAGAACAGCATTCACAGAAGTTCCAAGACAACTCGCAAACAACCACAAAACTCAGCCTCTGTGATGCCAGCTAGCGAAATTAGCATTCCCCACCCAACCCCAACCCCCTTGTCCTGTCCTCTCAGAAAGAAGCACTGGGACGCGGTCTCTTCTTGCCTAATTGAACGTCCTCTCGATGCCTCCGTAATAAGAGAATGGTAATGAGGGGGGGCGGGGGGGCGAGAGGAGCCGCCACCTTCCAGTAAGTGACAGCCGAGGAGGACCAGTTCTGGAGATTTATAAAAGGGGTTGTTTTTGGGGGGCAAATGCTACGGGGATGATCATGGGAGTTACTCTGTTATAGCCGTCCTGACGCCTCGTTTGCCTCCAGGGCGATTTTCTAGTTCCCTAACTGTTTTTCTCTCACAAGCATACACACACCAATAACAGAGGAGCTCGACGAGGTAATCTCTTACCGCCAGAGAGGTAGAGGCATTTGTCTAGTGTTCTCTCTCTCTCTCTCTCTCTCTCTCTCTCTCTCTCTCATATACATACACACCATAAACCGGAGGCCCTCGACGAGGTAATCCCTAATCCCCAGGAGAGTAGAGGCATTCATCTCTCTCTCTCTCTCTCTCTCAAACAAACTAACTCACCAGAAACAGGAGGACCTCGACGAGGTAATATCCCCAATCCCAGGAGGTACAGAGGCATACATCTAATATTCATCTCTCTCTCACACATACATACACACCAAAAACCGGAGGCCCTCGACGAGGTAATCCCAATCCCCCAGGAGGGTACATAGGAATTCATCAGATATTCATCAAATCATCTATTTCACTCCCAGTCACCAACTCTCTCTCTCTCTCTCTCTCTCTCTCTCTCTCTCTCTCCTTGTGACTTGATCTACATTTAGGTTATTCAGCAGGCTATAATTTTATCTTCTTTTTTTTTGGCCTGTAGGAGTCACTACCAACTTCTGCCTCTTTCAATTATAAGAGAGAAAAAAAAGGTGACATTTGCAATCTCATCATTTGCCATTTGGGAATCAAAGGTTGTCTGATCTATTTTAGATACCTAATTTTCTCTCTGTCTTTTCACAGCATTTCATGGATTTGTCAAGAAAAGATAGACAAAGAGAAATAAGAAGTTTCTCAGGGATGAGGTTGCTAGCCCCACAACCTTTTTCTTGGATCCGGTGGTCGCGCAGCCATCCATTCTAGCTGGGTGGACTGGTGTGCTGCAGGCAGGAATCGAACTGCAAAGAATACAATACCTTTCTGATGCCACCACTCTGTCATCTATATGAGAAACCAGAATACTATACCTTATGATATATAAACCTTATATATATATATATATATATATATATATATATATATATATATATGAACAGAAGGTATATCCTAAAGGAATATTAGAAAGAATCTTGCAGTAGGAAACAAGCAAGAGCCGCCTTGCTCTTTCCTCCTCCTCCTCCTCCTCCTCCTCCTCCTTCTGCTCTTATCACAGATCAGTCGGCGAGATGAAACCAGGAGTCTGGCAAATGCTAATTGCATCGAGGACGAGGGCTGAACCCATTCGTCCTCCTCCTCCTCCTCCTCCTCCTCCAAGCCGAGTGTGTTCATTTGGCCCTCGATAAATACCGCTTGTTTATGAACGTGTGATTCGCCGCGTCAGGGATGCTGCTGCTTCCTTCTCTCTCTCTCTCTCTCTCTCTCTCTCTCTCTCTCTCTCTCTCTCTCTCTCTCTCAACATTTTGTTATATTTTTTCTTAGCTTGCCTACTCTTTCTTTTCTTTGTTGCTTAACTTTCTTTTTCTTTTCTCTCTCTCTCTCTCTCTCTCTCTCTCTCTCTCTTTAATCTCAATTTTTCAATCTTAATTTTCTCTCTCTCTCTCTCTCTCAACTTTTCAATTTTTAATCTTAGATTATTTTTCTTGAATTATTCTTCTTCTTCTCTCTCTCTCTCTCTCTCTCTCTCTCTCTCTCTCTCTCTCTCATTTTACTCTCATATGCACATATAAAGGAGACATAATAATAATAATAATAATAATAATAATAATAATAATAATAATAATAATAATAAGGTAAAACCAATGGCAACGACACAGGTAACGAATGGTAACAACAGATAACGAAAACAAAGTAAGATGATAACGCAAAAAAAAAAATAATAAAATAAAATAACGAAGCTTTGCAAACAGAAATAAACACAAAGGAATTACACCTCTCGAAAGAAAAATTGTAAAAAAAAAAAAAATGTAAATAATTCATTTACATTTTTATTTTCAATATTCGTCACGTGATTTGTCCATTCCTCTCCGTTCCAGCTGTTGGGGATTTTGAATAACCTTTCAAAAAAAAAAAAAAACATTTAATTTCACCATTTGTTTTCATGTCAGTGTCACCGAATTTTTTTTTTTTTTTTTTGGCCCTACACGTGCTCGGAGAGAATAAGGGAATGCAGTTTTTTTTATCTCTTTTTTTTTTTTATCTCCCGTTTGTTTTTAGGGAGCGGATATTCCACAAACGGGCCTTTTCCACATACCCCGCCCCTTCCTAACTCAATCCCCCTTCCCCTTCCCCCATCCCCCTCCCCCTCCCCCAATGCGTTTTGTTGTCATTTTTATTGCGTTTTGGAATGCAGGTTGCAGTTCAAGAGAGTTATGTTCCGGGGATTTCAGAGTGGTTTAGACATGCATTTGCGCGCGGGCGCGTGTCCGTGTGCGTGCGTTTGTGCTTGTTTGTGTGTTTGTGTGTGCATTGGCTTGGGAAGATATTTTCATGTGTGTTAAGCGAGCTGTAGTAAGTACGGAAGGGGTTAAGTAACTCATTAAATAAACCAATTAATTAAATTAAAAGTATGTATATAATACATACGTACACATATCTTTATATATATACTGTATATATATATATATATATATATATATTATACAACGTATATTTATTTATTACATTTCTTCAGTGTGTACCTTTAACGAATAAGTCAAGCTTGAGAAATACAAGGAACACTATCTCCAAAACTAGAAGGAACATTATCTGCAAAAATAAACAGTACCCAGACAAAATTAAAAATATTATCTGGGAAAAAAACACAAAGCTCATCATCTGGAAAAATACAATGAATTTCTAGAAAACCAAGAATAATATTACCCGGAAAACAGAGGTGTGTTGGACCTCCAATTCACCTCCCCCAATCGGCATAACTGTGGCCCAAGTTGGCACCACAAGCGAGGCCGAGACACACTGAAACTTCTTCTTCAGGAAGACTTAGCGGTCAGTCTCCTGTATAGACTGAGGGGAGGTCGTGTTGAGGCCAAGAGGCGGAGAGGAATTGGGTCCTCCTCCTCCTCCTCCTCCTTCTCCTCCTACAACAACTCTGCTCAACGATGGAGGAGGAAGAGAGAGTATTTATCTCATATTTCCTTCTCCAACAATTCTCCTCAACAATGGAGGAGATCCCTTCTTCTCCTTCTCCAACAATTCTCCTCAACAATGGAGGAGAGAGCACCTGTCTCTCATATTTCCTTCTCCTTCTTCTCCAACAATTCTCCTCAACAATGGAGGAGAATAAGAGAATTATCTCTCTCTCATTATTTGGTTATGGTATCTCGCTACCTGATTTATTATTTATCTATACTTTTTCTCGCCTACACCACATTTTGTTCTTAAATTATTACGAAAGGTTCGGCATCACTGTTCAAGAAACCATTTTGTGCCTTGCATGGAAATATTTTTGATACAATAAAAAAATTCATACGCATACAATTATACATAAAATATTATTTACGGTTAATTGAGGTAATAGAATTTCTGACAACAATTAATTGGGATACTAAATATTTTAGCACTTTTTTATTGGGAATTCCATTCAGTGTTCTGTGTTCCCCCTTTGTACAAGAAGAGATGTCGGTTTAAAAAAATACAAAATAAATTCCCTGCAAACAAACAAAAAAATATATAAAACACAAAAATATAAGAAATGGAACAAAAATAAAAGAAAAACCACGAAAAAAAAAAAAGAAAAACACGAAAAAATAAAAAGAAAAAAACACGAAAAAATAAAGAAAGCAAAAAACAAACACGAAAAAAAGAAAAAAGAAAAAACACGAAAAAAATCAAGCAATCAAAAAACAAACACGAGCGAGTTAACATTCATTTTCCAGATCGCTTGGGGGATAAAAAAGAGTGATGTCTGCTAAAGCACCCTTCTTGAGATGTATATAATACCTCGCTTTTATCAGCAATCGAGCTTATCTGATTGGTGGCAATAAAAGTATATATGAGACCGAGAAATATATAATATATATATATATATATATATATATATATATATATATATATATATATATATATATATATATATATATATATAAAAGGCGAACTCAATCACCTACCCCTCCCCTCCCATCCACAACTCCCCTACCCAATCTACAATCCCCTACCCAAGAAGAAGAAGAAGAAGAGAGAAGAGAGAGAGAGAGAGAGAGAGAGAGAGATTCTTGTTGAATAAACACACGATTTTTGAACATAATTGCCACCTCGAGAAGAAGAAGAAGAAGAAGAAGAAGAAGAAGAAGAAGAAGAGAGAGAGAGAGAGAGAGAGAGAGAGAGAGAGAGAGAGAGAGAGAGAGAGAGAACTACGTACTGGGAAATTCCTAATGACAAAGATACTATCACGATTTGCCGAGGAAAAGATGGAATTTCGAGTGATAAAGGTACTTAATTTATCAACACGTGCGGTTTTTTAGTTTTCTTCACATTCATTATAAAAATAAAAATGATATTTACATATCAGTTTTATTTTTACATAATTGCATAATTATTCACATAATTACTACATTGAGCTGAAATATAGCATATTATTATTATTATTATTATTATTATTATTATTATTATTTTAGAGCCTTCCGAGATGATATTATTATTATTATTATTATTATTATTGTAAAGCCTTCTATTATTATTATTCAGCTGCTTGCAAGCACGTACAAAACTGCAAAAGCACTTCGAAAACAATCATGGCAGCATTCTTCAAAAGTAACAGCCAAAAAAAAAAATAATAATAAAATAAATATAAAAAAATAAAACTTATAAAAATAAAATTTTGTTGTGTCACTCCCTAACGAGCATGCAAGCACCCACCAGCTCTTATCTGATAGCGTAGATAAGACTTGAGTGTATCTCAAGCATTAAAAGCACTGGCACAAATCAAGTGCTTTCTGAGCTCAAGAGCTGATCCCCTGACAATAATCGTTAAGACAATATTGGATTTGTGTTCGGAATGGTTTCAGAGTGAGGGCTTGTTTCTACCAGTACAGAGAATTAAATAGATTGCTTTGAAAAGAAAAAATTAATTAATTTTAAAAATTTAAAAATAACTAAATATTAGATTTGTGTTCGGAATGGTTTAAGCATAAAAGTTTGTTTCTATCAGTACAGAGGATTAAAAAGAGAAATAATTAATTTAAAAATATTTGAAAATAATTAAATAAATATTGGATCTGACTTCAGAATCATTTAAGCATAAAAGCTTATTTCTATCAGTACAGGGAATTAAATAAATTACTTAGATAACAGAAAAATAATTATAAAAAAAATGTGGTTGATGAAAATTATATTAGATTTGTTTTCAGAATTGTT
>NC_089785.1:22017706-22022706 GCF_040412425.1 Macrobrachium rosenbergii | reverse complement strand
ATATACACAAACATACACTCAAAGAATCACCACACGCATAAAACTAATCTGTAGACTCAACGCTTCGCTTGCTAATGAAACGGAAAAATATACTTAATTACCCGGAATTCCCCCGGCTGTACTGAGCGCTGTTAATCTGAATACCAGTTAATTCCAGACTAATTAAATGTGACTAATGACCATCGAACGGCTCTTTGAAATCCCTCTCTATTATGGGCGATTAATTGGTCGAAATTATGACGTCACGCTTCACCGAAGGGGTGATGCATCTCACCCACTTTCACGAGCGGGCAAGAATACCCCGTTCAATATTCTTGCGCAGTAATGAAGCATTCCTGAATATTCTTAAGCACTGGAGTGTATGAATAAAGCATTTGATGGGAAGTTATGACGTCACGTTTCACCGAAGGGGTAAGCATTTAACCCATTTTCATGAACGGGCAAGAATACCCCGTTTAATATTCTGGCGCAGTAATGAAGCATTCTTGAATACTCTTAAGAACTGGAGTGTATGAATAAAGCATTTAATAGGAAGTTATGACGTCACGTTTCACCGAAGGGGTAAGCATTTAACCCATTTTCATGAACGGGCAAGAATACTCTTGTTTAATAGTCTTGTGAAGTAATTAAGCAACCTTGATTATTATTAAACACTCAACGTGTATGAATAAAGCATTTAATACTCTTAAACAGCAAATAAACGAATAAAAATACACGTTTTGATTATCTCCTCGCAGTAAAGAACGTGTGGGATTATCCTGTTTAATATCGCTAGGAGGGATTAGGGATCACAGCCGCTAAATTATTCATTTGTTTGACTGGAGCTTCAGATTAATGAGTTCATTGTTTTTATCTAAGTTGCAGGTATTAGGGTGATCAACATTCACAAATTGTAGGCAATCATATGGCTCAGGATAAAAGATCATGACTCTGCTTAAAAGAGTATCAGTAAATCATTATTTTCATTGCAATGGAACGAAGGAGGAATGGATGTAATAATAATAATAATAATAATAATAATAATAATAATAATAATAATAATAATAATAATAATATCAGTACCTCGGTTCATTCACCTTTCCCTAAGTTCGTAATTTTTGGGAAGTGAATCCCGTCTCTCTTACTTAAAAAAGAGAAAAGAAATTTATTGAACCAGAATATAAAACTCGAGGCGATGGCCAACACGTTCTAGTCCAGTAAGCAGTGGGCCAAAGATCTTATATAAAGTCCGATATATATTTTTTTTTTTTGCCACCCATGTGTCATGTGGACTCGAGGTGGGCCTGAGGAATGTGATTTAGAAGTGCAACGATGTTTCGATATTTTTTTTTGGTGCTTTGAAGTCAGCTTAGAATTTAAGTCCGGAGTGTTATTTGAAGTCCATCTTGAACTTGGATTTGAAGTTCAGTGTGTCTTGGAATTCTAGGACGAAGTGTTATATGAAGTCCACACTGAACTTGGATTTCAAGTTCAGTATGTGTTGGAATTCAAGGACGAAGTTTTCTGCAAAGTCCACATTGAACTTGGAGTTCAAGCTCGAAGTCACCTTAAAATTAAAGTTCGAATTGCCATACAAAGTTCACACTGAACTTGGATTTCAAGTTGAATGTGTTTTTGAATTAAGTCCGAATTGTCATGCAAAGTCCATACTGAACTTGGATTTCAAGTTCAGTGTGTCCTGAAATTCAAGTCCGAATTTTCATACAGAAATCCACATCATTCACGGCTTACTGCAATGTGTTGCTCTGAATTCAAAGAGTGGACTTATAAGGATTGTAATCGGCTAAGAAACTTATCAACTTTGTCTATCGTCTAATACTTCGAGATCATTTTTCCACTGCAAACCTTGGAACCAAAAAGGAAACGAGTGAAGAAATTCTTCTCTTTAGGTGGGATTCAAACCCACACATTATATGAGGTCTTTGTTAGTGCTTAAAACAATTACAGCATCAAGAAAGTGTCCATGGCAAACCTTATCAACAAAACGCAATGAAATCTTTAACTTCTCAAGTCATTCATTATTTTGTTCCACTGAGAGAACCTTTGAAGAACAGTTCAGGGACTGAACTGCAGAAACTGGTCATCCCCACCAGGATTCGAACTGGGGTTAGGAGCGAGTTGGTTGTTGGGGGGTGGGGGGGGGGTGTTTAGGAAACAGTCAAGGATGTTAGTTTGACCCAGCGGTACCCCACTACGTCATCGCAACATTTCGACCCTTTCTTTCTTCCCACTTTATGTTGTGGTTGCGCCTCGACCTTCGAGTGTGTGTGTGTGTGTGTGTGTGTGTGTGTGTGTGACTTGGAGGAGAGAAAACGGGAATGAAGAGAGGAGAGAAAAAAAGACGAGAAAATAATCCTTTTTTTAAGCGCATTAAGAATCGCAAGGGTGTGAAAATAATCCGAGGTAGCCCCCTTACCTGTCGCAATGGGAGTCGTGCGGTGAGATTACCTGTGCGATTAGAGGGAAGGGGGAGGAGTAGTAGGAGTAGGAGTAGGAGCAGGAGTAGGAGCACGAGGAGAGGTGGAGAGGGGTAGGAAGAGTATAGAACAAGTGTTGAAGATGACGATGATGGAGCCTTTTTTAGGGGTACAGGGCCACAGAGTTTGGGTACCTCGAAGATTGGGTATTCAGTGGGAGTTGCCTGGAGTTCTTCAAGTGTGGATTCTGAAGCCCTCAATATATATATATATATATATATATATATATATATATATATATATATATATATATATATATATATATATATATATAAAGGGGTTACTCTAGAGTAAACGTCAACACAGGTCATTGCTAAATTCCTACTTGAACTGCTGGATTATTTATGAACGTATCTTGTAAACAAAACTTCCACAAAGTTAGTCGTTTTATATACCTTGATAGAAGACTCATGAGCAGCACATCAAATCCCATATATATATATATATATATATATATATATATATATATATATATATATATATATATATATATATATGCACACTTTACACTGTCTATCACGAACTCTTGAGCGTCTTAGATAGTGAGACCCTTGCTTTTTAAAACCTTTTCACACCACCTATATATATATATATATATATGTGTACATACATACATATGTATATATATATATGTATGTATCTTTTCACACCATCCATCCATTTGCAAAACTGGTAGAAGATGGGAGTTTCCCTGTGGGTCCTTCTCAAACTTGATCCAAACCTTCCTTGGCTCATAGCCCACCCCTCCAAAAAATTTCCCCGAAATCCATCTACAAATCTCTGAGATATCTTTCGTACAAACACACAAACACACATACACACATGCACGGCTGAATCCATAACCTATGACCGGGCCTTGTTAGCGTAGGTAATCGTATAACTGGAGAGAGAGAGAGAGAGAGAGAGAGAGAGAGAGACCCACCTGCATTTGAGAAGCCATAACTAGGGTTCGAAGCGACTTAATGAAAGCCAATCTCCTGCCCTCTATACGGGCAAAGCGTTATTTGCACTGCGGTCGTGTGCACCGTTTGAACGACGGGAAAAAAAAAAAAAAAACACTGCTATTTACCCCAGCCGAAATTCGCGGGATGGCCCGGGACAGTTATAATAACTATAACGCCCGAAATTGGCAGTTTCGAAATGACAGCATTTATTATCATTGGTTTTTGTTGCTTCTCTCTCAATACCCGTCATTTCCGATGCCGGGTCGCCTGGACACCTGGTATTCCACCGAAGGATTTATGTTGCCACCTCCCTCAAACCCGGAGTTGATATTATCATCGCCACGCTGTTATGGAATTCATGACTGTTATTATCACTTTTATCATGATGGCTTCGACCTCGGCGCTATCATCGGTGCTACGAGGTTCTATAACAAGGGGGGAATGTGATTACTGATATTAAATACAGTATCACTATTCTTATCGCACCTGTATTTTTCTTTTTCTTTTTCGTTCTAGACTGACAGGTTATGTAAAATGGTCAGGTGATGTTGTAAGCCTTTCGGGATAATGTAGAATTTAGGCCAAGGGCAAGCGCTGGGACTTGTGAGGTCACTCAGCGCTGAATAGGAGACTGACAGTAAGGAGGTTTGAAAGGTGTAGCAGGAGGCAAACCTTTCGCAGATGCACTATAAAACAATTGTTAGGGAAGGTGGAAAGTCAGAGATGGAAGAAAGAGATATGAACGGAGGTATACGGCAAAAAGAATGGAAGAGGTTGCAGCTAAGGTATAGGCCCCTTGGGAACGCCGCAACGACCCTTAAGTGATGCCTACTACTGACGGCACTAACCCACTCCCCCCCTACAAGGGTAAATAACCCTCCCCACAAGGGTAAAGCAAGCCTCTGAGAACCATATAAACATGGGAGACATTCTTGGAACCTCAAGGGATTATGGGTAGTAAGTAGCCTTGAAGATTACTGATGCAACTGAGTGAACAGACCCTTCTCCTACGTGGGCAGAATCCATTAAACTAAAGGTTACCCAAACCCTAATCTGGGCATTATCTCATGACACGAAGGTATTTGTACTTAAGGACAATGTGTGCCTTTTACGAATTCTGCTAGACAATGGTTCGTTCGTGGTTCGATTAGATGGAGGTGGCTTTGCGTCAGCACGGGCTCTTGCTCCGGATTGGCCGAAGAGAGTGGTCGGGTACTGGAGGGGGGATATGAAGACTGGTATGGACCTTGGGAGTCTGTACAACCAAACACCAACTAACATAGATGTTGAAAAGTCTCTCTCTCTCTCTCTTGGGGCCTTTGGGATTGTAGCATTTAACTTATCCAATTGGGATTTGTAGCTTAGCTTGTAGTGACTTCCATCATTATTGGTACACATGTTCAATTTTACTCGTCTATCTAATGTATTTTGCAGCCACTTTTGTGTCTTCGTTCTTCGTCTGTGCATGGCCATGAAAATAATAATAATAATAATAACTATTATTATTATTATGTTGGTAATTTCATATCTTCCTGTTCATCAGAGAAAGAATAAATTTGACAGAATCTGAAACGGGGGA
>NC_089785.1:21987706-22012706 GCF_040412425.1 Macrobrachium rosenbergii | reverse complement strand
TGGCTCACACAGAGAGAGAGAGAGAGAGAGTGAGTGTTGCAAAGGTTCCTAGTACAAAATCATACAGAATTCTTAAAACATGATTATGTAACTTGTGTACAAGTATATTTTCATTAACTGAATGGTTCTGCTCTAATACATTTTTCTTTCGACCCACCCACAGCAGTTATTTTTTTTATCTTTTTAATTTTATCAAGTAATGGAATCATTTCCAATTCCATCTCAAACTTTGTGTTTTTTTAATTCTCTCGTTTATTCTCAATTCTACATTATTCCTCCGTATTGCGTAAGTTCTCTTCACTTTCCAAATAAGTTATTTCACTTAGTACTCCCGTCTCATTGAAACAATAACAACAATAATAATAATAATAATAATACCTTAATTCTGCATTAGTTTTAACAAACTGAAAGTTTCAATGCATTTCTATAATACATTTATACTAGGATAATACAGTAGAATACCATTTTCCTTAGAAATAATAATAATAATAATAATAATAATAATAATAATAATAATAATAATTTTGCTTACCAATTAAGTACTATAATGAATTTAATGCATACTGAGAATCAAAGCTAGCTTTAATCTTACTCTCCAAGCCTATCCCTCTCTCTCTCTCATTTTTTTTTTCTCTCTCTCTCTCTCTCTCCCACACACATACTCTCTTCCGTACGCACTTGCGCGCGTGAGTGTGCGTTTGCTTACTCTCTAGCTCCTGGTGCAAAAATAATCATTTTTGCAAGTACTTCATAATCCAAACTCTCTCTCTCTCTAGTTTCCTGATATATATATATATATATATATATATATATATATATATATATATATATATATATATATATATATATATATATATATCTTTCCCTCTGCTAAAACACTAATCAGTTTTAGCAAGCACTTTTAATCCAAACACCCCTTCCTCTCTCTCTCTGTTTTAGGGTGCTCGCTTATGCCAAGATTTTATCGCCGATCTGGCCTTCTCGGGCAGGTGTTGAGATGCCGAATCTCGGTGGACGTGTTTCTTGCGCTCTCGGGAATTAGTTGGCTTAATGATCGAGTTACTTGCAACTGATATAAATTGACGGCGACGGAAGACGCAGAAGTTTTGCAAAATAAAGTTTTTATTCCTTTTCTGATTGATGTTTTTCAATGTTGGAGGGTAATAATAATAATAATACCGGCAGAAGGTGGGTCGGTAGCAAATAGTAGTAACGATATTATTACACTTATAATAATAATAATAATAATAATAATAATAATAATAAAGGAAGAACGTGGGTAGATAACAAATAGTGACGATAATACTACACGTACAAGGGGAAGGAAGTTAAATGAATAATAATAATAATAATAATAATAATAATAACCATTCTATCTGAACTATAACAACTCGTCCAATATAAAGATATTAACAAGAACAATCAATAATAAATAATCACAATCTGAGACAATTTACTCATTGTACCTGTTAATCTAAGCTATGAATTATGTATCTGGTAATTATACGACAACAGTGGGTCGCAGCCAGAAAGGATTAAGTGTATTGGGGTGAGGTTGCCACCCTCACCCCAATACACTTGCTGACTGCTGGAAGACTCAAGTTATTCTGAGTAACCCTTCTAGAGAATAAAAATGCATGATAAGTTTATATATATATATATATATATATATATATATATATATATATATATATATATATATATATGTGTGTGTGTGTGTGTATGCGCGCGCGCCTCGTGATGTACATAGTTAAGATTAATATTTCGGTATTCATACGCTGTTAACATTTATAATCAAATAGGAAAAAAACGGTCCCCAATTTAAAAATAGGACCAAGCGACATCGAATTCACTGAAAACCAAATATATATATATCGACGGAGAAATGCCAAACACATCATTTCAATAAACTGGTAGACGGGGGCGGGGGCGGGGGCGGGGAGATTTAGCCACCCTCCCCCTCTCCCTTCCGGAAAATAAAAAAAAATTCTAACAAGCCTCAATGAAAAAATTCTAACAAGCCTCGCTTAACATTGCTATACGGAGGAGTATGTATGTATATATGTATGTATAGGTATGTATATATGTATGTATAGGTATGTATACTCGTGTAGTCCACAAATAAAAAAAAGACATCAATATTTACGTTTAGGAAATCCACTCTTCCTTTCACACACACAGACGGACAGAAATATCACTTACGAGTGTTCGAGGGAATTTGGACTTTATTTAAGGTCTCCACAAGGGCGAATTTCGTAAGAAACCTCCTCACCTCCCACCAACTCCGCCCCCGCCCCCGCCCCCAAAGCAATACAGTGAATAATTTTTCACTCGATGGCGCATTATCGACTTCCAATAACCACTTCGTTAAAATGCGAGACTATAACGAAATGGGGAGAGAGAGAGAGAGAGAGAGAGGAGTAAAGATGTTCAATGTAATGCAATTAATGTCTTGAATAAAGTATATGTACAAACGAAAGGACACACGAACTTATGTAAGTACAAAGAGAGAGAGAGAGAGAGAGAGAGATAGAGAGAGAGAGAGAGAGAGAGAGAGAGCAAAAACACGTAAATGTAATCAGAGTGTTTAATTTAACCAACGTAAATGTAATTCGTGTGTTTAATCAAGTGTACGAACTTATGTACACATACATACAGAGAGAGAGAGAGAGAGAGAGAGAAACGCGTAAATACAATCAACGTGTTCAATCATGTCTACGGTCGAACGGATCTCTCTCTCTCTCTCTCTCTTCTTCTTTCTTCTCTCTCTCTCTCTCTCTCTCCTCCCTCGATAATGGCTTTCAGAAAACCAGTTAGGTTTTGTGATTGGCATTTTCCGCCATCAGGATGAATGATATGGCTAAGGTACATTCGCAGCGAGAGAGAGAGAGAGAGAGAGAGAGAGAGAGAGAGAGAGAGAGAGAGAGAGAGAGAATATAATATAATGGACAGATATATCTGTTATTACTAGATACTAATACGGATAAGAATATATATATATATATATATATATATATATATATATATATATATATATATATATATATATATATATATATATAGGCGCACACACACACACACACACACACAGGAAGGGAAAAAAAAGTACAAGAGAGATTATACTGTACAAAGTAAAACTCATTCCATTTCAGCTGGCCCTTCTGCAACCATTGCATGGTCGCACAAATCCTAAATCTTTTAACCCCTCCCACCCCATCCCTAACTCCCTACCCTCCACCCCACTCCTCCTCCCAAACACTACAATAAACAAGACAAACAAAAGGGCTGAAAAGAAAGATTTAGAAAAAAAAATAAGAAAGAAAAGGGGGTTGGAATAAGACAACAATTGGTGAATCCATATACGTCTGTTTTCCTCGCTCCTTGAAAAGAATCGTGGAGGCGTGAAGCGGAATAGGGGAGGAGGAGGAGGAGAGAAGCCTTCACACTTCCCTTTTCTTTTTTTAATTCCATTCTTTGTTTTGACTCGTCCTGTGAAGTGGCCCGTGGTTCTTTTTCGATTATACCTATCGGCTCCTTCATGGCGATTTAGGCGTTGTCCCCACGTTGCCAAATGTACTTCTCTCGAGTTTTTAAAGGCCTACCCTTCCCATTTACCCTTTTAATCTGTGTTTGTCAAAGAGGTTTAACCTCCTTGGCGTTTGTTAATGTCTCCTGGGAGCAGTATACTTCTGGGTGTTCCCTATTGCCTGACACTCCTTCGAAATATTTCCATTCTTCCAGGTCTCTGTTTTTCATATAGGCCTAATTGAATCTCTTTTTGACCTTCCTTGTGATTATCTCACGCTACTGGACTTCCGCACTTTTAATTTACTTGTTTTTGTGTCAATTTACTGTGTATATATACAGTATGTGTCTATATATATATATATATATATATATATATATATATATATATATAGAGAGAGAGAGAGAGAGAGAGAGAGAGAGAGAGAGAGAGAGAGAGAGAGAGAGAGAGAGAGAGAGAGAGAGAGAGAGCTATTGGCATTTGAAAAGGATTGTTGTGTAGACAGATAAGAGAGCGCAGCATAAATATACATAGTTTACACAAATAAGATTACCGGCAGCTATTTAATTTATCATCTATTCATAATATGGTCCTTCGTTTCTTTCCAGTTAGAGTATTCATAACATTTTTCTATTCATATATCTTCTTTTCCTTACAGACTTAGCTCCAGGTTTGCCATTTACTCGGAATATTTCATTGTTTTTTTTTTCTTTGTTTTTGTATCAGTTTTTATTCTTACAACATACAAGATACCTTTGCATGAATGCCCATACCCGATGAAAAATATCTATTGTGTTTTAACGCGTCTTTGATTATATCAAGCGTTGGTACTTCCTTCCTTACATGAGTCTAAAACAGTTCTACGTAAAACGCTCTTGTCGATTTTGACATCTGTCACGGTTCTCGGTTGATGCTTCTGCCGTTGCAGGAAAATTGCTGTGCCGCATCTCTCTTCCGTATCTTTGCCTTCTTTGCAAATCCTGCTGATTGTTCTCTCCGGTATCATTGTTGCTTCTGAGGCGCGTTGCAGTGTTTTTCTGATATCCGCAATGGGTCCACAGTTTACCTTTTCTTTAGAAAAGTACTTAACGACACTATGAACGATTTCTCGAGCCTGTGGATGAAGATTAATGCGGGAACGAGGACCTCCTTCCATCGTTCCATGTTGTTTGTAAGGCGACAGACTCTTTAATGAGTCAGTGAGTGTTTTGACTGAGCTTCCCTTGTGGAGGCACGGGCTGTTTGACATCTTTATGCCCTGAGGTCAGCTTAACACGTGAGAGAGGAACTGGCAGCGCTGGAAATTTTTTTGTCACGTTTAAGAATAAACGTGTTGTTTTATTGTTGTTAAATGCTAGAAAATTACGAGGGCCTTTAATAATTGGCAATAATTTATTAGCAACCAATTATATTTGTGTTGTATAACTTATGCTGCCTTCATATACCATACAACGTGAGTGGGAATATTTGATGTGGCAGCGCCGGTCACCTCCCATGCCCTGCCCTTTTCGCCATGAAGGAGCCGATGGAGTATAGAGCGAGCTTTTTCTACGGTGTTAAGATCTCATTGTGTGTGTGTGTGTGCGTGTGTGTGTGGGTGTGTATGAGAGAGAGAGAGAGAATTTGAGTCACCTAGCTCTCTCTGAGTTCATACATGTGCATTTTCTATTCATGTATAGATAGATAGATAGATAGATAGATAGAGAACCCTTTGTAGCGAGAGAGAGAGAGAGAGAGAGAGAGAGAGAGATTTGAGTTTCCATATCTCTCTCTGAGTTCATATATGTATTTTCTTTTCAAGAATAGAGAGAGAGAGAGAGAGAGAGAGAGAGAGAGAGAGAGAGAGAGAGAGAGAGAGAGAGAGAGAGAGAAATTAATAGTCAACTTGATGAAACCAAAAGTTCAAAACAGAATTTTTTTACTTGGAAATTGAGAGAGAGAATGTGTATGTGTTTGTATCTATGAGAGAGAGAGAAGAGAGAGTGAAAGATTCTTCTTTCTTCCTCCCCTTTTTCTCACTTGACCGGAGTAGGAGTGGATTGAAAAAGAAAAAAAAAAGAAGAATGAGAGGTATTAAAACATGGAGTGGCCTTTTGGCTATTGTTTACTTGGAAAACCAAGATTGATTTTTAACGGCTCTGGAGTAAAACAATAGCTGGGATTCTGTTTACACCTTTGTCGAACACAGGAGAGAGAGAGAGAGAGAGAGAGAGAGAGAGAGAAAGGGGCGGTGATATTCTATTGAATGTTGTTGGTGCATATTATACGATGGAGTGTTCTTTTGTTCTTTTTTTATCATTTCACTCTTCACCCCCACCCCCATTTTGTAGAGGGAGGGGGGGAGGGGGATGGGCAGTAGTTAGGACACTCTCCTTACAAGCGAGAGGGATCGGGTTCGATTAGCAAACGAGGTGAAACGCCTTCAGCGCTTTCATTTAAATCTTATTTTCCATCTTGAGGTAGGCAGTGAATTAAGTACCTGCTGGTTGCTGACTGTGGTGGGTTGCAATCAGGGTTGAGAGGGATTTGGCGCTAGTAACCTAATCCTACCTAACGCCCCTTAACCATTCCCCCCCCCATAGAACCACCCTCTCGAGGCATATGGTGAATAGTAATAATAATAATAATAATAATATAATAATAATAATGAGCATACGTTTATTTCCAACGCTCCTAAATCCTATTAGTTTACTAAAGATTGAATAAAGATATATATATATATATATATATATATATATATATATATATATATATATATATATATATATATATATATATATATATATATATATATATATATATATATAATATATATATATATATATATATATATATATATATATATATATATATATATATATATATATAAACACGTCGACTTCTCTGACTACACTCCCAATACTTCATAATTCCATAGTTACTCCATAGTTGCTTCAATCTAATTATAATGTAATTCCCTTGACGTATTTTCCCCTCTCAATTGTAACACCTATCTTTTTCCTTCATCAATCCTCTGTTTAAAACGCTCTCGCTATTTTTTTCCTCTCGCTAAAACCTCGTCCAAATGTATTTCATAATCCTCTTTTACTAACTTTTACTCTCCCGCTCAATTCGTCTACAAATTCCGTGATATATATTCATTCACCTTCGTATTGTTCAGCTGTTCATCCTGCTTAAGCCCTTTTAATCTGATCTCATTCCTTCTCACTTTGTACCTAAGCTTTACATAAAGCTTCGCTTCCGTTTCAAGCTAATGTCTTGACGTCAGAGCGTTTCTATTCTCGCGAGAGTTGAGTCTAGTGTGTTGTTCGTAATAAACTCGACTGCAATTTTTCATCCTATCGATTCTCGGCTTCATTTGGTACCGACGGACCGAGCTATTCAACAATTAATCGTATCTGCTTGTTTACTTGCAGTATTTTGACCTCGTTTGAAGGCATGTATTAAAAGTGTTAGACTTCGTTTTTTGTTTTCCCGCCGTGTTCAGCCCTATTAACCCTATTTACTCGGTGCCTTCTCCTTTCTTCGATGTTTACATGAATGCTGATGCAATATTTTCTCCGCAGAAAGACCAAAGCTTCACTTGACATGTTTTCATGGCGACGTGACATAACTGCGTCTCAGCTCAAGGTTGTTTTTCAGTGATTTCATATCACCGTCTTTCAGCCTCTCAATATACTTTCAATAGGAAGGAAAAGAGAGGCTACACTATTCACCGATAACCGATATGAATACAGGGTTTCAATATATGAGCCAAATTAAATAATAAACAAACCCCTTCGTATAGGCCTAAGTCACGCCTAACCTAACAGCCTTATTGGCCGTTAAACAAGAAAATTGAATTCAAATTGGCTTGACGCACATGACGATTAAAGAATGAAAATATCGAAATATACAAAGTTTCTCCTACGAAGATATGTCACGGAAAACATAACTGGACGTAGGTGAAGACTAAGGAAGATAAATGCTGCCCAGGTATTGGTAAATAGACCCATCACATACGCGGCAGCCGAATAGTTCAAGATCTGCAACTGTTTGGAAATGTAAGAAGACATTTACAAGTGTTTAAATATATACCTGTTCAAACAAAAATTTATAACAGCATAAATACAGACAAAACACGGGCAGATAAAGATTAATGAAGCTAATTTGCAGCTAAATTATTGGTAAACAGACCATTCACAAACAGAAGCCAAGCTATGCAAGAACGCCCGGTCTGTACACGTACGAAGACATTCAAAATCTATTTAAATACATCCCACTTCAAACGCAATTGGGGTAAGGAAGAAGAGGTCGTTCATGAGCATTACGAACTGCTATTGACAATTAACTTGAATGTAATGAGGGTCGATAACGGCTTTAAACAAACTTGAAAAAAGCTTAAACGAAATAATCCGGTCGCTAATTACGTCGACTTGGCCTAATGACACTCAAACGATATATGGCATTGTCTCAGCGGAATTTGAAAGTAAGTATATTATAATATCCTCATGTCTTGATAAATCAGAGGTATATATTACCAACAAAGCCTAATGATTATTATAATTATATCATAGAGGACTTACTTGATAAGACTGAATACGACTTCCTGAATCCCATGGCGTTGTAACGAACACAAACGACTGAATCACTTCTTCCTATTAACAGGAATTTTGTCAATCCTGAAAAAAAATTGCGTAATGTTTATTTTACCTTAATTTACATTGACATAAATTAATAACAACACAAACAACAATGAAAAATAACGACAAATTCATAGCATTGTAAAGCAGACAACACTGACCGGTTTAATACGAAGCACAATCTCAATCAAGTCTTTAGCCGGTCACTTCTCAAGCGACACTGACGTCATAAGTAAAATTGCCCTGACTTAACAGACACCTGGCTGTTGGAAGTGTCTGTTGTCAATGAAACCTTTTAAACATGGTGGTTGATTGTTGTATTATGTTTAAATAGATATTTTACGTAGTGTAGGTTCTGCAAACGTCTTAGAATATAGTACTACAGCTTCGATCTCTCTCTCTCTCTCTCTCTCTCTCTCAGAGCGTATTTATGCGAGTCCTATGGCTTAACTTCGCTGATCGGATAACAAGCAGTATATAATTGGTAATTACAGCTGTAATAGAATGCCGACCTGTTCCCCCTCGACCCCCGTGTGCTAGGCCTATGCTTCGCTTTCTGCCTACAAATCACCAATCTGTATATACGCACAGGCGTCTTCAGGAATCAAGAACGAGGGCGTGGGGCTAGAGACCCCCACCCCACCAAAAAAAAAGAGGGGGGGAAAGATGGTATATTTATCGGGACCCCAAGGCTTCGACATTTAAAAAACTAGGCCTACGCTGTAATGACAGTCCACGGTCCCATAACTATCGAAAATAACTGTCATTGGTACCACAAACCACGGGATAGATTTCCTTCAGGTTTTATGTCGATGTACCTCCGGTTGAATCCTATACTTTTTCTGGGTCAGGTGGTTCCCATAATGTCCCATAGTTTGACTGTATTGGGTACGTGAAAGGTTAGAATGGCGAAAACTGCCTATATAGAGATCTATTTTCCGGTAGACTATATGTAATCATCAATATCATTACTATTATTATAAAGCCGTTTACCTTTCACATTCATAATTTGATTGAATTGTGAATGAATGCACAGAAATCCTTCCAAAAATTAGTACTATTATTATTTTATTATTATTATTAGCAATGAAAGCCTCCTTCCCCCGGCTTCAAAGAGGCAAAAATATATACCAAATGGCCCCCCTGCGTTCTCTGCCATTCACACCGGGTAAAGGGCCAGGCCCCAACTCGTCCGGGGCCCTACCTACGGGGAAGGAGAAACGAGGCGTGTAGGAACGGCCAAAGGATCCCTCCCGCAGAGGAGATTAGTCGCAGGCGGGGATGCTTTAAAGGACCCGATTCGTTCTGGGAATAATGGCCGCGGCGTGGAACCAGTGGAACACCCATTTAGCACTCTTATAGTGTTGTTGTGTTGTGTTGGGTTGCGTCGTATCCAGGTTGTATAACCCTTCTCCCTGTGCCCTCTACCCCCGCCCCCTCCCCCGAGCCACCGGCTCCTAAAAAAATGGTATTCTTTAGACCATGGTTGGTAGAGCTGACAGGTATTGGCAGTTTCACACACACACACACACACACACACACACATGTGAGAAGGCTGTGTGTGTGTGTGTGTGTGTGTGTGTGAGACTGGCTGGTTGTAACCGACTGCCCGCCCGATTAGATTGGGGTTTGCGAAAGAGAGGTGGTGTGGCGGAAAAAGGAGAGGTGGGGGAGGAGGCGGCGGTTGTGGAAGAAGGGAAACGGAGAGAGATATAGAGAGAGAGAGGAGGAATAGGGGAAGGGGAGAGAGAGAAATGGAACAAGGGGAGGGGAAAGAGGGGGAGAGTGGGGGTTGGAGGAAGGGGAGAGAGAGAGAGAAAGAGAGAGAGAGACGGAAGAAGGGAAAGAGAAAGAGAGAGAAAGAACGCGAAAGGAAAACATATGGCGTGTGTAGCAAGGTGGAAAAAGGCTCGGAGAGAGAGAGAGAGAGAGAGCCATTATCATCGCAGGGGAAGGCCGACTGACGGAGGAGAAGAAAGAATTGTGCAGAATTGATTTCTATGCCGATTTTGGTGAGCAGTCGAGTGGAAACTTCCCGCCGGGTGGGGATAACAAGATTAATTCTATGGGGCATGAACTGTGCGAGAGAGAGAGAGAGAGAGAGAGAGAGAGAGAGAGAGAGTGAGAGAGAGAGAGAGAGAAAGGACTTATTCAGCAACATTGGCTGTGAGCATTTCTTATCTTTTAGAGAGGACGTTTTGAAATATATATATATGTATATATATATATATATATATATATATATATATATATATATATATATATATATAGAGAGAGAGAGAGAGAGAGAGAGAGAGAGAGAGAGAGAGAGAGAGAGAGAGAGAGAGAGAGAGAGAGAGAGAGAGAGAGAGAGGACTTATTCAGCAACATTGGTTGTAACAATTCTTTATTTTTTAGAGAGAACATTTTGAAATGGAGAGAGAGAGAGAGAGAGAGAGAGAGAGAGAGAGAGAGAGAGAGAGAGAGAGAGAGAGAGAGAGAGAGAGAGAAGCACTTATTCAGCAACATTGGTTGTAAGAATTTCTTATTTTTTAGAGAGAATATTTTGAAATGGAGAGAGAGAGAGAGAGAGAGAGAGAGAGAGAGAGAGAGAGAGAGAGAGAGAGAGAGAGAAACACTTATTCAGCAACATTGCTTTGAGAGAGAGAGAATTTGTTTTGGAGAACAACGTTTGAACATTCCTTTTTTTTTTTTATCGAAGTGAAAAAATAAAGAAATAAAAAAATTGGATTTCATCCACACAAATATATATAAATCTCAGAAAATTTTTTTCTCCATTAGTTTTTCCATTTATTTTTTGTCAATTATTTATCCCGTCCACATATAAATATATATATATATATAAACGTTCCAAAAAATTTTTCACTATTTCGTATTTAATTTTTTTATTTGTCTTTATTTCTTTTCTCCCATCCTTATATATATAAATATATATAAATGTTGAAAAAAATATTTTTCGCTATTTTTCATATTTTATTAATTTTTTCATCTTTATTTTTCTAGCCACCAGCTGCATTTCTCTCCGTCTTTTTCTCTCTTTATATTAAGCTGTTCAACTTCTCCAACTTGACCTGGTTCATTTGTTCACGGTTAGATCGCCTGACGACCTTAACATGAATTGATAATATTTTTATTGGTACTTTCAAAATAAAGCCATTGATTTTTTTTTTTTTTGCATTTGCTAAATTCTTTATCAAGGTCTTCATTTATGTTTATATTTTATTTACCTTTTATTTGCTTTCGTTTGTCTTTTTTTATATTCTTTAATATATTTGTGTATTATTTAGCACCTTGCTTAATAAGTTCGTGGGCTTGTCAAACTTGTTTGTGCTTTCTAAAGATATATATAATAATATGTATATATATATATATATATATATATATATATATATATATATATATATATATATATATATATATATATATATATATATATATATATATATACTTATCCCTAACCAACTTCAATGATAAAAAATATACATATCATACAAAAATAAAAAAAGAAAAGGTTAAGAAAACAAACCATTAAATATTGCACGTAAACACTTTATTGAAATTCAGAATAATGGCACACATTGAATAAGAATGAATAAAGTTATTTTTATTATTATTATTATTATTTTTTTTTTTATTCCAATGGCTTTTCTTCGCTACGTGAATCAGAGGTCCTTTGTAATGTAATAACATTTTGTGTACATCTCTCCCCGTCATTCTCAACAATCATCAATAATGACTCGTTATTGATCATTATCATCATCATTATTGATCATCATCATTATAATTATTATTATTATGCCCCGTGACACCTCGGCCTTGACGTGAGGCTAGGATTATGAAGAGTGAGATATAATGAAATTATTCTTGGATTTACCTCTATGTCTTGTCTTTCTCACGCACAAACACACACACACACACAAAACACGCGCGCATGCGCACAAACGTCAGGTAACTTTCGTGTCAAGTTCTCAAGAGACGCGTTGTTTGCTTAAATGAAAAAATCAGTCGTGATAACACTTCCTCTTATGCAAAAGATCAACTAATCCTTATTCTTTTCGAAGGGATTCGGTCAAACGCATTCACGAAATAAATAAAAAATTCGTCGGAAGGAATAGATGGGAGACGATGGACAAGATGGGGAAAGGAGATTGGTTGTAGGTTATAAATATATAAATTTTTTTATTATTTTTTTTTATTTCTACCCTGGTGACAAGGTGAGGACAGTCCTACCCTTACGGACCGATGGCATATGGCTTATTTTAACCACTGAGTCAGTATTAAATATTTCGCTGATTTAGAATTACAGAAAAATGTAATTGTTCAACCTTAAAAAAGAATTAAATAAAAATGTATGGCTAAACCATAAAAGAGTATTGGTATAAAGATTCTTATTTCTTTTGTTAAAGTTTAAGGTCTGAATAACGTAATCTATTTCAGTGTAATCACAGATTTGGGAAGAAATTAAAAAAGGTTATTATTAAGAGTTGGCGTAAATTATCTTATGGCTTTTATCAAAGATAATTTTTAAAAATGTAATCTATTTGAAGGTAAAAAAGAATATAAGGAACTATTTAAGGGAGAAGCCACGCCTTAAATATTTAAGTAGTGGCGGGAATGATACTTATAAAAGATTCATCAGGCATCGAATTGCAATTTTCACTCATTAAAATCTAACTTTTGGGGGGGAGGGGAATTTAAGTTTGCTAAATTCAAGTGGCATAATTGGGGGTTTTGAAGTCACTTTATATTATATCAATCTTTCTGAAGATATATATTTATATATAATATATACTGAAACTGACAAAACTTATTTTCAAACATTTTGAAGGAAAGTAACAAAATATAACTAACAACCGAATTCTTCGCCACGCCTCGTCACAGGGTAGGAACAAAAAGAGGTTACTAAAACAATAACATTTGTGTAAAGAAAAAAAAAAAAAACTATACCTCTTCACGGGTGAGGCTGGGGGTCGGGGGATGGGGAAGGAGTGAAGGTATATATATAGAATATAGAAAACAGAGTGGTGGGGGGGGGAGGAAAGGTACAGAGGAAGTATTTAAAAACCTTGCATAACATTATCATCTAAAAGTGCTTCTTCGTCCTTGAAAAACCATCATAACGACATAGAAAAAATTAATATTATCATCAATAATAATAATAATCTCCGCACACTTGTGTTTGCAAGAAAAAACTTGGTTCAACAACATACTTCTACGTGCTTACTTTTCACATATTTTTTTTATTGAAATTCGTGGGTCCAATTGCAAACTGACCCGGATGCGACAGAAAAAAAAAAAGGGTTCACAGACCCTTTTTTTTTTTATAAATATATTTCTGGGGCCTGTTTAAGAACACAGCATTTATAAATAAGGTTTCGTGGAAACGAAAAATAATATTCCATGAGAGAAATTTTAGTTTTAAATGCCTACGTGGAATCGGAACTGTCGAATTGCAGATCGGCATTACAGTATAGATACACAGGAAGGAAATTATTATGATAAATAAAAAAAAGAAAAAGTCACATTTAAAAGGTCTTACAGAAACGGGCCTTTTAAAACGGACTTTCACCTCAAACTCGGTTTTTCTTAAAAAGGCCCGATGAACATTTATCATTGTGTACAATAAACCTATTTTTTTGTTGTTGCTGGTGTGGACATACGAAGAAGCCTTCAGGACAGTACAAGTTTGTTTCGTGTATTTTTTTTTTTTTTTTCATTTCACAAATTCATTTTTCTTCGTTTAAGAGCAAGACGTTTTTAACTCTCTTAAACAGAGAGGGTCTATCAGTCCCTCCTTGCGGGACGCCATAAAAATGTCCATTTTCAAAATATGATCAAATTCTCTCGTCCCGTTTTTCGCTTGCGTCTCTGTTCCTCGCACATATATATATATATATATATATATAAAGAGAAATCAATCGGTCAATCAACCACCCTTATAGACTTACTAAGTATATTACCTTCATTAACATCACTTTTTTATTTTTATGGTTATTTTTTTGTTTGCTTTATTTTTTATATATAGTCAAATAGTAGTAAGAATGATCTATTTATTTATAAACTTTCTTTTTTATCACAGTCGTAACAGACATCAACGGAAATAAAAACTGCTGATGACAATAGTTAAAGAAAAAAAAAAAACTTACACTGACGTCAATTGACCAAATAAAAAGTTTCCCTCGCAGGGGAAAAAACTATATATATTTATATATATCTATTTATATATTTATAATTACATAAATAAAAACTCTCTAAACCGGAGACAAAAAAAAAAAGGGAGCGTCTTTTTTGCTTTTATTTATTATTATTATTATTATTTTTTGTGGATGAGTTCAATGCACCGGAAAATTTCCACGAGAGAAATAGATTCCATTCTGTTCAATTTTTCTTTTTTGTTGGGTTCTTCATTCTACCTCACGTCTCTGCAGAGAACTGAAATGTCTTTCTTGCACTGTAAGTAGACCAAAAAAAAAAAAAAATAATAATAACTATTTATGAAGACAAACACACTTCAAAGTGTTTTCACAAGGCCTGACCGTCACCTTAAGTGTTCGAGTCGCAGTATCTCGGAGGCCACTTTCAAAGAGGCCTATGCAAGCGCGCACGCACACACACACACCCGAGAAAAAAAAAATAATAATAAGAATAATAGTAGTATTCGAGTAGCGTTCAAGGCTGTTCATTTCATTCACTGAAAATGTCTGTAGTATTCGTAGTAGTATCTTCTTCCATTCATAACTTCACTGTCTGTCTCTCACAAGAAGAGTCTTTGTTAAGTAAAAGTTGATCCACAAATATGGTCCACTTTTCCCCCAAAAAAGTTCACTCGGTTTTAAAAACAAAAAACACGTTTATCGAAGTCGCCTTTTGCATAATATTCCACGGTTATTATTCGTGTTTTCTTTTGCATTTTTCCTTTGCATAATGATATTTTTTTATCATTTTTTTACACATTTTTTATTTGCATTTTTTTGCCCGTCGAGTGGAAAGTATTTTGAGACAATGTAGAGATTTTTGACGTCTCTAGGACTGTGTCTCTTTGCACTGGTACAGTTATTTATATATATATATGCATATATATATATATATATATATATATATATATATATATATATATATATATATATATATATATATATATATACACATATAATTTCTCGTCACTTTAAAAAGATGATATTAACAACAGCTGTGAAACTTGCTATGATGAAGATCAGACAATTCTGGATAATGTTTATAAAAGCACCTTCCGTTTCGCCTCAAATCTTTATATTTCCTTTTTTCCACTTTTTCAATGTTTTTCCCAAAACACACCGGTCTCTCCTTTTCCTCACCTTCGAAAATAACCACTTTTTCCTCTCTTTCCTTCCTTCTTCCTTCGTGCATGAACACTGTGCATTTTCGAGCGCTGTTGTCACATTTTTTTTTTTTTATAAGAAAAACATCCCAGACGAATGGCTTCTCAGATAGAAGTCAGGTCACATAGAAGTCAGGTCAAACCTCCCCCGTTTGTCTCCGCTATCTTTATCTCGGGTCATTACACTTTGGAACACAGCATTCCCACTTGTGAAACCCCAACTTGTACCAGATAAGCTTCCATTCCCTAGCCCACCGGCCGTCCAGTCCGCTGGTCAGAGTTTATTCTAGTGCCTCCCTGACGCCCACGGCTTGTAAAACGTTCTACGAACTCTTGTAGCTACAAAATCTCGTTGGCCAGTCCATTTGCATTCCATTCTTCTCGGTCTGAGGTTCTTCCTCCTTCTTCTTCTTCTTCTTCTTCTTCTTCTTCTTCTTCTTCTTCTTCTTCTTCAGTGGCATCTCTTGTGATTTTGCTTCTTTTTCTATCCTCTGTTTACTTGGAATTCCGACTGGAATCCAAATGCTCTTCTCTGTCTGGAATTCTGTTGGTCGATTCTGAAATTCAACTGCTCTTCTAAATCTGGAATCCAGCACGTGGAATCTAGCTTTCGTTATTCTGGAATCCAGGTGTCCTGATTCTGGAATTCGACTGTCACTTCCATTCTGGAATCCAGTTGTCCTACTGATGGTGGAGTCTAGCAGTCATTATCCTGGAATCCAGGTGTCCTGATTCTGGAATTCGACTGTCACGCCCATTCTGGAATCCAGCTGTCCTACTGATGGTGGAATCAACCGGTCCTTTTCATTCTGGAACCAGCTGTCCTGGCTCTTTAAATCAACTGGCATTCTCATTCTGGAATCCAGGTGTCCTCCAGATTCTGGAATCCAGGTGTCCTCCAGATTCTGGAATCCAGCAGCTCTACTGATGGTGGAATCTAGCAATCCTCCTCATCCTGGAATCCAGTTGTCCTGATTCTGGAATTCGACCGCCACTCCCATTCTGGAACCAAAGTATCTTTCTGATTCTGGAATCCAGTTGGCCCTTTGATTCTGATTCTGGTGTTGACTGGAGAGAGAGGAAAGGAGTGACTGATCACCTAGAGACGAAAGAGGTCCCGTGTCACAGTTCCTCTTCCAGGTATCCAGCCTTCCGTGGTTCTTCTTCCAGGTATCCAGCCTTCCTTGGAGCCTTCTGCCTTCGTGTAAGAGGCCTCGGGAACCATCTTTGGAGGGAGAGGCTCCAAAGGCGCAAAGTGCTTGTCTGATGGCTTTCCAGAAAGCATAGACAGATAAATATATACCATCCCATGGCCTTCCACAGAATTTCCAGCAATGCTACTCCTGGTTTGGGGTCCGACTTGATTTTGGGACGACGTATCTCGGCCTGAGAAAGCCACGTGTCAAGTACGTCAGTCACTGACGTATGAATATAGTTGTTTCTCTCTCTCTCTCTCTCTCTCTCTCTCTCTCTTCTCTCTCTCTCTCTTTTTCTTCTTCTCTCAGTGTCTGCTCTCTCTCTCTCTCTTCTTCTTCTTCTTCTCTCAGTGTCTGAATGCATTAGCCTCCGCGTCCTTTCCAATCTTCTCGTCTTTCGTTGCATAGGGGGAAAGTATTTTTTTTTTTGGGGGGTGCCATTAACCCAATGGCAATTCAGCCTCTTGTAACAACATCACGTTATTAATAATTAAATAATTATGTATGAGTATGAGGTAGGTGATGATGATGACATTGCAACGCGTGGGATGATGACTCACAACCGAAGAAGCTGCGGTATTTTTTTTTCTATTTTTTTTTTTGACGGGAGAGAAATTAATGATAAAAACGAGGTGAATCGAGCGAGTGAGCAACTTAATAATGAATAAAGGGACATATTTTCGCGTCCCTGAATATCCCTTCGCTCGTAATTTTACATTTCGTCTTTTTTATTTTTATTGGGAAGGCAAAGATCTCTCTTCAGCATCTTCAATCTTTGAAAACTTTTCACCGTTTCTCTTAACATTTCCAAGTCGGGAAGATGAGACACCCCCGATTTATTTTTCCGCCGACGATTCTGGGAATGTTTTTTGCTTTCTTTTTTCCTTTATCATGTTTTCTTTTCCAAGAGGAGGAGGAGGAGGAGGAGGAGGAGGAGGAGGGGGAGGAGTCCTCCTCAATAGATGACCTCGTAGACTGTGGCCTTCTTGTCTCCGGATCCTGTGACGATGTATTTGTCATCGGCTGAGATGTCGCAGCTTAGGACTGACGATGACTCCTTTGACTGTGGGACGAGAGAAAAAATATTATCAGAAGGCATAATTTGCAATGGTGGATAGGAGAAAGAGAGAGAGAGAGAGAGAGAGAGAGAGAGAGAGAGAGAGAGAGAGAGAGAGAGAGATACACTGCTATAATCTATAAGGTGAGATACATTGCTATAATCTATAAGGTAACATTTTTCAAGAGACAGAAAGATGGAGTTTTTAATATTTTTGGGGGGGTTTAGAGAGAGAGAGAGCATGGACGTCATATATCAAGTATTCTTTTGACAAAAAAAATACATACTCTACAATTGCGCTGACAGAAAAAGGTATTGTATATGAACGCAAACTGAGAGGATATTACTTAATACGACATGAGAGAGAGAGAGAGAGAGAGAGAGAGAGAGAGAGAGAGAGAGAGAGAGAGAGAGAGAGACGTTATCTCAAGTATCATTATTCTTTGATATTAAATACTTCAGAATTGCTTTGACTGGAAAAGGCAGATTAACGCAAACTAAGAGAATATCACTAGATATGAGAGAGAGAGAGAGAGAGAGAGAGAGAGAGAGAGAGAGAGAGAGAGAGAGAGAGAGAGAGAGAGAGAGAATATCTACACCCTTATGACACCAAATGCATTACTGTATCAGCAATATCTGTCAAGCAAACGAGAATATCTTTGCCATCAGTCAATCAACCACTCACCTGGAATATGGATGCTCCGTAGGGGGTCCTCCAGGCATTGAGAAGGTTATCCTTCCCGGTGGAGACGAACCACTTCCCGGCGGAGGCGAACTTGAGCGACAGGACGCAGCTTTCGTGAAGGTGGAGCTGGTACTTGTCCGGCTTGTTGACGTGGAGCACCTCCACGTTGGAGCTCTCCATCCCCACGGCCAACCACTCGCCCGTGGGGCAGAAGCCCAGCGAAAAGATCTGGCTGGTGAAGTCGTGCTGTTGCAGCTGCCTTCCCTCCCGGAGGTCCCACGACCTGACGGTGTTGTCGAGGCCCCCCGTCCAGAGTTTGGTCCCGTCGGGGGAGATGTCGATGCAAGAAGCCCCGTCGGTGTGCCCCTGGAACTGCCGCACCAGAGTCTGGTTGTGGAGGTCCCACACCGCGATGTTCCCGTCGCTGCAGCAGCTGAAGCAGACTTTGGAGTCGGGGCTGATGGCCAGGGCGTAGCAGGCCGGGGCGGCCGAGGTGAGCTCGGCCTTGATTCTGGGCGTGGGCGTGGCCAGGTCCCAGATGCTGAGGGTGGAGGCCTCGCCGCCCACCAGAAGGGTTCTTCCGTCAGGCAGGAGCTTCACGGATCTGATGTAGCTGTCACGTTGCTGGAAAGAGAGGAAAGAGGAAAATGACATTATAATATTGGTCATCTCAAGCAATAAATACAATCTTATATATCTTAGATAAAACAGATTCCTCAGAAGTACCTCTCCCTTCAGAGGCTTTTGAAGGACCTCCCCCCGCCCCTCCCCACGCCCCAGAAAACGCAAGGGCATCCCTCCAAGGAAGTCTCCCTCCTCCTCCTGCCATACCAAGAAACTGACATTATGACATTCCTCCCTCGAAGAAGCTCACGAACAAAACCTGTAAAAAAGCAATAAATATATTTTCTAAACCCCAGCTACAAAGGATTCCTCGGAAAGCACCTCTCCCCTCCAGAGGCTTTTGAAGGACCCCACGCCCCTGAGAACGTCAGGAGATTCCTCCAAAGGCTCTCCCTCCTTCCTTCCTCCTTCCATATCTCATTAGCCATTCAGTAGGCGAGGCCGAAGATAAACCTCGACTGACCAACCCCCAGTAAAACACTGCAATAATCCTATCGGTTTGAGTGGGGAGGGGAAGGGGGTGGGAATGGAGGTGGGGGGAAGGGTGTCGGGATGTTAGGGGTGTATAAGGGGCAGGGGGGTGTTTTGGGACAAGGGGGAGGGCTCCAATGGCAGCCGAGTCGAATAGCTTGGTGCTGGAATCACGGGGCGAATACTAATGGTCGCAAGAGGGGGTTCCCATTCCAAGACTGGAGGGGGAGGGGGGGGGGAGGAATGGGGAGTTGTAGGGGGAGGGAAGGATTTTTGGACATGACTGCTACTTAGGATTAAGTAGTCGTTCTCTACCATTACAATAATTCGACAGTTGATGGGTTTTTATATTTTATATATCACGTCACATTTCTCTAGATTTGATCCTGCCCAAATCCACCTGTTTTCTAATCAGTTTCATTTTCCTATCTAATATTCAATTCCCATTCCCATTCCCGTCATATTCTGTCATTCATACGACTTCATCCCATTCCAGACATTCGCACAAGTGGACTGAGAACCTTCTGATAGTAAAGAAGTGACTCAAAATAAGAATTATGAAAAAAAAAATAGTTTTGATAACCTTTCTGGCAGAGATTATCAAAATAAGTCTTACTGATTGCAATAAGTAAAAAAAAAGTACGCAGTCTTTTTTCCTATTTTATCTTTAAAATCACAATATAACTGCTCATGAATATTAAACAAAATAATAAGATAAAAAAATGCAACAGTAAATAAAATATCGAGAAAATGAAATATTAATAAAATGTTAAGAGTAAAAGACAAGATGAAATAAAATGTCAAGATAAAAATACACCAGGATATAAAATATTAAGAGGAAAATTTTATAGTAAATAAAATAAAGAAAAAATGCAATAAAAAATAAATTATTAGGAGGAAAAAATACAAAAATAAAATATTAATAGTAAGAGGAAAAATGCAATGATAAAATATTAAAATAAAATATAAAACAGCAAAAAAATACCTAAACAAAATAAATAAATAAATAAATAAAGAGGAAATTCGGGTACGCATGACAAGGACCCAATCAGACAGAATGTGAGCACCGCATCTATAACGTCCCCTGCGTACCCAGGTCACGTGACCTGTGAGCCAAAATACCCACGCTTACGTGCAACCCTTATAGAGATCCAATGAGGTCTGATTGATCAAGCTTACGTGCAACCCTTAAAGAGATCCAATGAGGTCTGATTGATCAAGCTTTTGTTTTTATTAATTAATTTTTTTTTCTATTCCTGCTCAGATTCAGGCATTAGGTAGTTTTTGAATTCAGAGAGAGAGAGAGAGAGAGAGAGAGAGAGAGAGAGAGAGAGAGAGAGAGAATTGAGGTTTGTCGAAAATGACCACGACATTCAGAGATAGACACAAGCAGTAAGGCAATAAGAACTAGCAGTAAAAGGAGAAGAGAGAGAGAGAGAGAGAGAGAGAGAGAGAGAGAGAGAGAGAGAGAGAGAGAGAGAGAGAGACCCAAAAAGACATCATCATCATCATCACATCACTGATTCTCGGGCGGAGTCGCAGGCAGACCACTGCTTTTTAAAAGCAGCGAGAATCGCAATAAAAGACAAACCAAAATAGTTACGTGGTGGCTAAACGTCACTTCGTGTTAGGGGTGAGTCTTGCCCCTCTCTCTCTCTCTCTCTCTCTCTCTCTCTCTCTCTCTCTCTCTCTCTCTCTCTCTCTCTCTCTTTACTTTACTGCTTGTTCTTACTGCTAGTGTCTAATCTCTGAATGTCTTAGTCGTTTTCGGCAAACCTAAAGTTTCTTTCTCTCTCTCTCTCTCTCCCTCCTCTTACTTTACTGCTTGCTCCCCGTGTCTTTGTGTCTATGTCTTGATGTCTTATTATGTCTTCGTTTTTTGAGTTTTCTTCTCTCTCTCTCTCTCTCTCTCTCTCTCTCTCTCTCTCTCTCTCTCTCTCTCTCTCTGTGGTAACAGAGAAGCCAAAATGGCTAATTTCCCAACTTGAGAGTTTTATTCCTTCCTTGAACTTCAAGTTGCATTTTTATCGTTACATGCTTTGAGCCCGGTATCTGAGAGAGAGAGAGAGAGAGAGAGAGAGAGAGAGAGAGAGAGTCATCGCCTGAGTAAGTTCGTTGGTCTCCGCATTATCATATAATGGCACCGTTAAGTATGCAAGAGGAGGGTTTGAAATTCCACGTATGTTTTATTGTGGTCTTGTGTAAACACAGAGAGAGAGAGAGAGAGAGAGAGAGAGAGAGAGAGAGAGAGAGAGAGAGAGAGAGAGAGAGAGACTTGCTGGTGTCGTGCCACTGGGGTGGTCGTACTCTCTATGTCTGACTCCATCTTTGACGTGTTTTTAAATTTGGTGAAAATTATTATTATAATTATTATTATTATTATTATTATTATTATTATTATCGTTTCTGAGACGATATTATAACCTTCTTCTTTATTCTTTTCTATATTTATTCTCTGCTTTCAATGACAAATGATTACCTCGAAGAGGTAATCCTTTTCCTCAATAGAGGAAGAATCATTTGACAGTTACGCTCTCTCTCTCCACTGCTTTCTATATTGACTACAAATTCTAACAACCCACACACAGACGGCTTCGACGAGGTAATCCCAAACCTCCGGTCTCGAGGACCTCGAAGGGTTAACCTCCCAAACCCGGCCTCCCACCCCAAATTCTCTCCATCACAAAATACCCGAAACCATACAAAAGAATACCTCGCCGAGGTAAAAATCCCCCATCCTCCATCCTCTCCCAAAGAGAGACGAAACCATCCTACAAGCATTCAAGTATTCTCTCTCTCTCTCTCTCTCTCTCTCTCTCTCAAGAGTGAGTGTCAGAAACATGTGCTCAGTGCTGGCCTGATCTTGTCCAACATGCCCCGAGATGAAACTTTGATCACCACCAACGAGTTTCTATTCTCTTCTCCTTCTTCTTCTTCTTCTCTTTTCGTGGTGTTTACATCATCCGCCTCTCGCCTTCGGCTGCTGCTACAGGGTGTTACAAAACGAAAGAGAGAGAGAGAGAGAGATTCCCTACGCTCGTCGCCTGTCCAATTTTTTCTCGTTCATTTTTGCCCGAAAAAAGTTTCATGTTTATTCAACTTTCTTCTTAAATGGTTTGGAAGCCTTTTAGTACAGGACCCGGAATTCTCAGCCATCCTCAATGTTCCCTGAACTTTAAAATAACCAAATAGGAAATGTAGCATATGATATATATATATATATTATATGCGCTTTCTAGACAGAGTAGCTACAATTTCTTATTTGTTTATTTTATAATTCAGGGAACATTGAGGATGACTGAGAGTTCCAGGTACTGGAAAGAATTATTACAAGGACTGATCAAACCGGTGTATCCTTGAATTCATGATCTCCAGATTGTTTATGTGAGATTGGGAGTCTTGACGTGTGCCCCGAGGAATAAAGATACACGTTGATTAATCCATGTTTTGGCATAAAAACATTATTGGTTATTTTGTTTCTTATTCAGGATCTCTCTCTCTCTCTCTCTCTCTCTCTCTCTCTCTCTCTCTCTCTGATATATTGCTCCTACTTTGAATACTTATCAATAACAACGTTTGCTTTTGGAAACTTTCTTAACGGAAGGCACAAACAGACACCACTGATAAAATGTGAGAGAGAGAGAGAGAGAGAGAGAGAGAGAGAGAGAGAGAGAGAGAGAGAGAGAGAGATTCCAACGCGATAATCCCCCCACGACTGCAATAAACAATGCTTAAACCCCCTCGGAGAGTAATCCTCAAGAAACAGAAGATTAGGAAAATCCTCGCCTTGAGGAACCTCTAGATCGTTGACAAGCCTTCCACACTTCGCGAGTTGCTGCTGCTTCTTGCCTATATCCTTAATCCTCCGCTGGACAGGTCGGGATAGAGAGGGATATAGGATGGGATAGAGAGGGATATAGGATGAGACAGAGTGCTAGAAGGAGCGATTAAGATCGCCCAATAGGATTTAATCGAGATTATTTGCCGATTCGAGGGGATCCTTGTTTTGAGCTTCGGGGATTACATGAGAGGTGTTGGCTCCGCCTACGCTTCTGGGTCGTAGGAGAGGAGGGGGAGGAGGAGGGGTGGCGAAGGGGAAGGGAAGGGGAAATTGGGGTTCAGAGGTGGAGGAGGAGAGGGGTTGGGAAGGGGAGGGGAGGGGAAATTGGGGTTTAGAGGAGGAGGAGAAGGTTGAGAGGGGTTGGGAAGGGGTAGGGGAAGAGGAAGGGAAAATGGTGGTTTGGAGGAGGAGGAGGAGGAGGAGGTGGTGACGGCTGGAGCAGGGGAGGGCAACTGCTGGGGAAGGGGAGGGGAGGAGGTAGGGGATGGGGAATGGGGAATAGAAGGGAAATATTGTGGTTCACAAGAGGATAAGTAAGGCAATGGTTGAAGAAAGGAGGGCAAATGGCGGGTGATAGCAGTTGGGAGGGGAAAGGGAAGGGGGATGGAGGAGGGGGGAGGGATTTGTGGGGCTGTAGACCCTCCCCCCAACAGCATTGTTACGCGATGCAGCAGCAGCAGCAGCTGAGGAATGTAAGAGCCCGGTTCCAAAAACGTCTGAAAAATGCAGTGGAACACAGGCCACTTCTCAGAATAGTCTTTGAATGTATCCCTCCCTTCGTCATGAGGCCCAGAATAAACTCCTGCCTACGTCTTGGCTCCTTTCCCCCCTACCACAATCCCCTCCCCCCCCAACCCCCACTAATTATAATATAGCCGGAGAAATCGAAGGTCATTAGGACACTGGCAATTACAATCATCATTTCGAATACTGTAAAAACTCATTATCATCACCTAATCTATAGAGAAAAGCAAACCACTGTGACTTATCTTAGCCTCAGATCTCCCGGGACTCCTACATGTTGGTGTCATCTTGCGTAATTCAGTTTGAAAAGGATTTTCAAAAAGTAGGATTTATTGGGAAAATAATCCTTATATACTAAGAAGGCTCTCAAAGAATGAAGTAGCATTTATTTGGAGAGTAATCCCTTAAATCCTTGGATGTTTTTCAACGATCTAAATTACTTAGGAAGAATAATCTCAAGCCTATTATTGAAAACACCTCAGCATCTAAGAATTAATCTTCCCATAAATCCGAAGTCTAGAAAATCTTTCAGACTGAAGGGATTATTCTTCCCATAAATCCTAATCCTTGAAATCACTGCAACATTAAAGAGATTAACTTAGAACATTCTGCAACAAACTAAAGCCAGCACGTGTCCATTAACGCGTGTATGAGATCGTGAACACAGTTCGAAAATTTGCCGAGGTGAAAAATGCACATGCTTAAGGATTTCCTTCCTTCTCCCGTTTTCCCAGAATCTTAGGCCCCTTTCATCCTTTCCTGCGTGGTTTAGCCAACAACCTATTTGTTCCTCTTCCTTCTTTTCATCGTTTCTTCAAACATGGGCTAAAGAAAGTGGATAAAAAAGGAAAAGATGCACCTGCATTCAGAATAATTG
>NC_089785.1:21977706-21982706 GCF_040412425.1 Macrobrachium rosenbergii | reverse complement strand
CGTGAAAATCAGGTCAACCGAATAATCTTATTTACAAGACCCACTTCATTCAAGAAAACTTTGAGTTATTCTCCAAAAACAAGTCCATTAAAGCAGCTCTTATATACGAGACCAAAGTCGGTTTCTTCACATCATATTAAGTTTTGGCGGTTTTCCCTCTTTTGATGTGAGCCGACATCAAAAGGTCCTCCCTCCTCCTCCTCCATCTGAATTTCAACAGCTCAAACTACCACGTTTATTTACGTCCCGGAAAAGCGTACAAATATTTAGGCGCCCTCGTAATTAGCTAGGTGAAACACGCATGAACGTAAAAAAAAAATTTTTTTAAATAAAAGATAAAAAATTCTTTTAACACAAGCAAAGGCCACTTTACATAAAATTGCAATCGTTGCTTAAGAAAAGTGTTTCGTGAAGTTGTTGCTTAAGACAGAAAACATTCACTTGTTCTAAATGTCTGGCAAGATATTTTCTTGAAGAAAAAAACATCCACAAAGATTTTCTATTAATGCGTCTGGCAAGATAATCTAAGCATGTGATAAGACTTCTTAAAACATGTGACAAGTATCTTAGCAGGTGACAGGATAGCTCACATGTGGCAAATTATCTTTGTTGTTAAGGTACCTCAGGCGTGACTTGGATATCACACATGTGACAAGATATCTACACAAGCGAGAGAAAATAAAAATAACGCACTCTTGACAAGAGTCTCCATTGTGACAAGATATCTCACATATGACGAGTTATCTAACGTGGGTCAAGATATCTCACACATGACGAGATATCAATGAAATGACTGGATATCTCGCAAACGCACCGATTATTAAAAAAGAGATTCCAGCGATCAAAATTGTATCCATTCCTTTAAATTCTGAGTCTTCAAACAAGACGACTTAAAAAAAAAAACTTCCGAAAAGTTGATGGAAAAATAGTTCGCACAAACATAAACATTGCGCATGTACGCGCGCACACACACACACGCACACACAAGCAGTTCTGGTGCTAAGTGGTAGTTAACACTCTGGAAGCCATGGTAAGTTTTCACACAAGACAAAAAAACAAAAAGTCATGCTTTTAAAATATTCGGGAAAATAGGAAAATGAAGGCAAGCATTATTTCAAAAGTGAGGAAAACTGGACAATAGATAAGAGATTCCACGGAACGTCTGGAAACAACAGATCAACTGAAGGATTTCCAGAAACATTCTCAGGAATAATAGGAATTGAATAACTGGATTCCTGGAAGCATTAAGAAAAAAACAGCAACAGAGTTTCTGGAAACATTTGAAAAAGCCACAACCAGTGATGTAATTTCTGGAAGCTTGTGGAAAAACAAGGAGAACGGGTAGTGGGATCTCTGGAAACATAAACACTTGGAAAAAACAGAAAGAGGCGGAGGCCAAAATTCCTGGAAGCATAAACACTGAGAAAAATAGAGAGAGAGACCACAATTTCTACCATTTCTGGAAGCGTAAACATCAGATAGAAGGGAACATGGAAATAACACGAAGTCTGGAAACACAAACGTTCGGGGGAAAACAAACAAAGCAAGAGACGGAATAGCGAGACTCCTGGAAACTGGAACCTGGAAACTCACTACTCACCACACAGGGGGTCGGAGGAGGAAACAAAAAAAGCAGAAAGAAACTCCTGGAACCTGGAACCTAGAAACATACTACTCAGCACAGGGGGAGGAAGGAAAAAAAAAAAAAAAAAAAAAAAACCAGGATGAAATTCATAGAAACTGGAGCATGGAAACTCACTACTCAACACAGGAGAAGAAAACAAAAATGCAGGACTCCTGGACACTGGAACCTGGAAACTCAATACTCAACACAAGGGAGAAAGAAAAAAGGGAAATCCTGGAAGCTGGGACCTGGAAACTCACTGAGGGGGTCGGTGGAGGAAGCGAAAAAAGCAGGAAGAAACTCATGGAAACTGGAACCTGGAAAGCAACTCCCCACCACAAACAGAAAAAAGGGGAACTCCTGGAAACTCACTATTGAACACAGCGGGAGAAAAAAAGAGCAGGAAGAAACTTCTGGAAACTTACTACTCAACACGTGGGGAGGGGGAGCAGGAAGAAACTCCTGGAAACTGGAACCTGGAAACTCACTATTCAACACAGGGGAGGAGAGGAGAAAACAAAAATTCAGGAAACTCCTGGAAACTCGCTATTCAACACATAGGAGGTAGGGGAGAAAAAAATAGAAGCAAGAAGAAACTCCTGGAAACTGGAACCTGGAAACTCACAACTCAACACAGGAGAGGACAGGAGAAAACAAAAATTCAGGAAACTCCTGGAAACTCGCTACTCAACACATAGTAGGTCGGGAAGGAAACAAACAAGCAGGAAGAACCTCCTGGAAACTGGAACCTGGAAACTCACAACTCAACACAGGGGAGGAGAGGAGAAAACGACAATTCAGGACACTCCTGGAAACTCGCTACTCAACACATAGGAGGTCGGGGAGGGGGAGAAAAAAAAAATAAAAGCAAGAAGAAACTCCTGGAACTGTACTCACCAAGCAATCCAGCTGGGAGACGGGGCTCTTGGATCCAGGCTGACTGATGTCCCAGACTTTGACGCAACCTTTTCCCCCGGTGTACACGTACTTGGTGGGGTTGCTGATGGTGACGGCGCAGACCACTTCGCCGTGGTGCAGCGTGTTGATCTGACGGGCGTGACGAGGGATGCCGGGAGCCAGCAGGGCGTCTGGAGGGAACGGCACGGGAGCCAGCTGCCCTTCGCCGTTGACGTGGAAACTGTACGCCCTGCGCCAACGGAAGAAAAGAGAAGACACACGCATCCAGGAGTCAGTCCATCTCTCTTTCAGTTTGGGTGGGAGTTTTTGGTGATTTTTTTTACTCTTTGTTTAATGTTTTATAGACTGATGATATATCTCTCTCTCTCTCACTCTCTCTCTCTCATCTTTGAGTTGCTGTTGTTGTTTTACTTTAAATGAAAATTGGGTGTCTATACATCAAGCACACTCCCACTGTCCCGAGGCTGTTGTACACTTGAGAATAAAAGTGTTGTACGTTCTTACGAGGAAGTTCTTGAGATCTCTTTAAACATCTCTCTCTCAAATCTCTTTAACATGAATCACTTTTGAAAATAGTTTGCCCTCCAAAACCTTTGAGAACTCAAAAAGCAAATGGACTGCTTATATACTGCGGTTACTCCCAACAAAGAGACTCATTGGAAAAAGAAAATTCTTGATGTATTCTGAGACTTTTTTGGGGGTGACTTAAAACCGTCACAGCTTTGGAAATAAAAAACCCAAATTTAAATTTTGTTACGTTTTGGAAAACTGGATCTTTTGAATCTTTTTTTTTTTTTGGCAAATAAAGAAAACAGTCACAGGAGTTGTTGGTCAGTGTCCATTGACATAGAGACGGAGAACAAAGAAGGACGAGCAAGAAAAAAAATAAGAAAAAAAATTAAATTAAGAAAATGAAAAAAAAAAAGTTAGACAAATCATGAGAAAATGGCAAACTATGAGGAAAAAAAAATGGACATTCACAAATGTACAAAGCCATTATATCCTGATATTGCACTGAGATATATTTTATATATATATATGTTTATATATATATATCTCTATCTCTCTCTCTATCTCTCTCTGTTGTATTGTTTTATTGTCATCTATTTCATTAGTCCTTTACTCGAAGTCTATAACATGATGAACAGAGAACCACTTGAGAAGAACCACTGCATGATGTAGAATATTTTTTTTTTATGATGTTGTAGTTGTAGTTGTAGCACTTTTTTATATATATATTTTTTTATGATTGAACAGGCACTTGATTGGCACTTTTTTTGTGTTGTTTTTTATATATATATTTTTTTTTTTTTTTGGTTTTTTGTTAAAGTCACGAATCAGGAGGGGAAGTGGGAGGTACTCACGGCTTGCCACCCTGCAGCGGGTGTAGAGAGGGCGCGCGCACGTGCATATCCAGCGACGAGGGCGGCGTCGCTTGCGGGTGGGCGGGGGGCCTCGGGTACGGCGGATAAGGCGCGGCCGAACCTGCTGCGGCAGCGGCAGCGGCGGCGGCGGCGGCGGCGGCAGCGGCAGCGGCGGCAGCAGCTTCGGGGATCGGGTAGCCTGGCGGGTAGGAGCCGACGCCTGGCAAGGGCGCCGCCTTGCCCACGGGTTTGACGGCGCTGGAGCCCGAGGAGGTGGGCGTGGGCGTCTTGGAGTTGGGCGTGGCGGGTTTCTCCTCCTTCCGCGCCTGGGGCGTCGAGGACGAGCTGCCGGAACTTCGGGGGCTGAGGAATAATAATAATAATAATAATAATAATAATAATAATAATAATAATAATAATAATTCATAGCCTAAAATTATCCGAAGTCTAATTTAACTTCCTAAATTATTTAGAGCTGAATTTAAAATCAAATTCATTAATTGCAAAAATGAAATTAACTTATAATTAACTTAAAACTTATTTGAGCTTAAAAATAAGTTGAAGAAAGCACACAAGCAATATATATAATTATATATAATTATGCTAAAAATTAAATGAATTATTTAAACTGTGAAGATAACTTACATCTTACTGAAGCTTAAGAATAATTGGAAAGAAGCACACGAGCAAACAGATATGTATACATGCATACATACATGTATATATATATACACATACATACATATACTGTATATATATTATATATATATATATATATATATATATATATATATATATATATATATATATAATATACTGTATATACATAATAAAAAATAAAAATATACATGAAGATAAATTAGGATTGTATAAAGAATCGCTGGAAAAAATTTAGTGAAATGTATCACATAACGAACAAAAGCAATTGGGTACATTTAAGAGCAAAAAAAAAAAAAAATAATAATAATAATAAATAAAGCCAGTGTTACTAAGCTTTCATTAACCCACAAGTTCCAGTATTCAAATATAAATCATAAACAGTCTTCAAATATACAGTTTATTATAAGTATGAATAATACTCCAACCATCATACT
>NC_089785.1:21882706-21967706 GCF_040412425.1 Macrobrachium rosenbergii | reverse complement strand
TGTCTGTCAGCACTTTTCTCTGTCCGCACTTTTTTTGTCCGAAATTTATTGTCAGCACTTTTTCTGTCCACACCCTTTTCTGTCCACACTTTTTTCCGTCCTAAATTTATTCTGTCAGCACTTTTTCTGTCCGCACTTTTTTCTGTCCGCCCTCAGATCTTGAAAACTACTGAAGCTAGAGGGCTGCAAATTGGTATGTTGATCATCCACCCTCCAGTCATCAAACATACCAAATTGCGGCCCTTTAGCCTCAGTAGTTTTTATTTTTATTTAAGGTTAAAGTTAGCCTTAATCGTACTTTTGGCAACGATATGATAAGCCACCACCGGGCCGTGGCTGAAACCCTCATGGGCCGCGGCTCATACAGAAAACTCGTTTCAATCACCCCTTGTATTTGACAACACTGATATCTAACTATGCAATGAACCCCAGTCTTGTATCCGGGCTTGGGACTGACTTGACTGCAGAAACTTCTCTGAAGATATGATTTTTTTGGAAGAGATTCAGAGCGGCCGATGGGACGGGCAACCTTATAGTCTTCATCTCGTAGAGGCAGGAGGGAATGAATAGAATGAAGAGGAAAAAAAAAAAGTTGAATTTGAAGCAGGTAGGAGGGAAAGATTTGTCTTTCTCTCTCTCTCTCTCTTCTTCTTCTCTTTGTTAATACTACTACTATAAAACTGTTGCTCTCTCTCTCTCTCTCTCTCTCTCTCTCTCTCTCTCTCTCTCTGAAGTGAATCAGCGTTAAAGTGAGACAAATGCTATAACATGTTTTGAATTGGTAATGACAGCGAAGCTGATTTCCGGATTAGCGCGTGATTAATCCCGGGATTTCACGAAAAGGGATTTCAAGGGGGATTACCCAGGGATGAGAACCACTTTCGGACGAGATCAAATGCGAGAGGTTTCCTCAGGGCTCGTATCTCTCTCTCTCTCTCTCTCTCTCTCTCTCTTCTCTCTCTTTCTCTCTCTCTCTCTTTATGCAAATCCCTTTTGTACGCGCGTCCGTCCGGACGACGAGCGTGCGTGCGCGAGAGACCTTGCAATGTTTGTATGTATGTATGTACATATATGCATATATATATATATATATATATATATATATATATATATATATATATATATATATATATATATATATACATACATACATATACATATATAAACAAATATAATTTATAAATATATACTGTACACACTTACATAAATATATATACATAATGTATATACTGAAGTATTTAACGTAGATTTAAAAAACTAACAAAATAACACAAGACAAAACCCACGAAAAAGAAGAGAAATAAAAAAAAATAAAAATAAAAAACACAAAGCACAAAGGAACAAGAAAAGTCTACGGATGAGGGAGCAATCCCCATCACACAAGACCCTTTTTATCCCTTTTAAGAGGATCCAATCCTTTTAGTCTCAGATCCTATCCCTCCCCCTACCCCCTTCCCCGATCTTGCCTTACCCCCCTTCCCCTTCCTCTTTCCCTCCACCACCGGGCGAAAGGTATCCTATCATGTTATATACCAATTCGGAGTGGATTCGTTTGACGTAATGTGATTTCCTTCCCTCGACCAAGATGGAGTACGGGCCACATGGGACCTTTTCCTTCTACTCCCTTACTCCCACACTACTCCACAACTCCCTAACATCCCTACTCCCTACTAGCTTACTCCCTACTACACTGCTCCCTGATTTCCATACTCCCTTACTCCCCAAACTCCGACTCCCTACTGCCTTATTCCCTAACCTCTTACTCCACTACTCCCTACTCCTACCCCTTCTTTTTTCGCCGCCTATGCGCTATACTTGGGAATGGAGAGAGAGAGAGAGAGAGAGAGAGAGAGAGAGAGAGAGAGAGAGAGAGAGAGAGAGAGAGAGAGAGTAATAATAATAATAGAAAGAATAAGAAGAGAGAGAGAGAGAGAGAGAGAGAGAGAGAGAGAGAGTAGTAATAATAATAATAGAAAGAATAAGAAGAGAGAGAGAGAGAGAGAGAGATAATTACAGGTAAGTGATTAATCCCTATATAAAAAAAAATACATATCACATAAAAGTCATGCTAGACTTTGACTCTCTCTCTCTCTCTCTCTCTCTCTCTCTCTCTCCGTAGGAGTAGAAAGAGAGAAGGGAGGAAAAGAGGGGAAAAATCAGGCCCAAAGACGGACAGGTTTTTATTCGTCGCTGGGGACATCATAAACCATCCATCTGCTGGGGATCTTTACGGCTTTTCTCTCTCTCTCTCTCTCTCTCTCTCTCTCTCTCTCTCTCTCTCTCTTCAAAGGGAATAACCAATGGTATTGTGTATGTATGTATGTATGTATGTATGTATGTATGTATATATAAAATGTAAATTGGTCCTAAATTCTTTATATTATTATTATTATTATTATTATTATTATTATTATTATTATTATTATTATTATTATTATTATTATTAAATAAATATGGTTATATATCTGTAATTTGATCCTAAACTTTTAATATTAATAGAATATTAAAAATATTATTATTATTATTATACGATAGATAAACTTCTATAATAATAATAATAATAATAATAATAATAATAATTCCTTTTCTCTTCTTCCATTGCTCTTTGTAGTTCTAAACTAATTAAGGCTCAGGGTTGCCCATCCCATCGGCCTCTGCACGACTCTCTCTCTCTCTCTCTCTCTCTCTCTTTTCGCGCATGCGCCAACACCACTCTCCCTCCCTCCTTCACAAACGGCTAAGTAATTGGATCAGCTGCTAACGTAATATCCGGACTGTATTGACCAGAACACCCAACAGAAAATCTCTCTCTCTCTCTCTCTCTCTCTCTCTCCCTAAAGCCTCAGCCTCTTTCTGTGACCCACGTACACCTTACACAATTTCGTTCACCCTGTTTCAAAAAAGCGGAGAGAGAGAGAGAGAGAGAGAGAGAGAGAGAGAGAGAGAGAGAGAGAGAGAGAGAGAGAGAGTATGAGTTACTGCTATATTTAATACAAATATAGATACTATATCAAGAACTTTAAAATAACTAATGCAAATTAGAGAGAGAGAGAGAGAGGAGAGAGAGAGAGAGAGAGAGAGAGAGAGAGAGAGAGAGAGAGAGAGAGAGAGAGAGAGAGACTGCTTCACTAAATACCAATATAAATACAGAGGTTCTCAGCCGTTAAGATGACGACCTCTTAAGGATAAAATAATACAAGTTTGGGAAAACAGAAGTATTAAGAGAAATCCTTCTGTCGATATTTTGTCTTAGTGAAGTTGTTATATAATATATATATATATATATATATATATATATATATATATATATATATATATATATATATATACATACATACATAATACAAGTGAATTGAATTTGAAAGAGGAATAACACAAAGTTATCAAATATGAAATGATCGACGTACCATCTGCAAACATTACCCAATCAGTAAAACCCCAATTATTGTTGTCACTCGTTCAATATAAAACAAGAAATTCAGAACCCGCAGTGTAATAGCTTCCACGCAATCCACACATACATACACAAACACATACACACACAAACACACACTCGATATCATCTTTACGGCGAAGCTTTTTATTCCGACACGCACTCACATACACACATATTGGGCCGTTGGCAACTTCCAAAAACGGCAATTCTCTTACGCCCCGACTATATTTTGGACCATCCAATCTCTGGCCCCATCTTGTGGGGGGTGGGGGTGGGGAGGGGGAGAACTGCATGTGGTGGAGAGCGCTCTCTCTCTCTCTCTCTCTCTCTCTCTCTCTCTCTGCTTCTGAAGAACCGTGGCTGTGGTGGAGAGGGTGGTGGAAGGGAAGTAATATTTTTCTCTCTCTCTCTCTCTCTCTCTCTCTCTCTCTCTCTCTCTCCACGCTTCTGAAGAACCGTGGTGGAGAGGGAGGAGGAAAGGAAGGTTTGAGAGAGAGAGAGAGAGAGAGAGAGAGAGAGAGAGAGAGAGAGAGAGAGAGAGAATCTGTCGTGGGTATAGTCGTAAAGGATTTTGCCATCATGGTGTCTATTGACCTGTAAGAGCAGAAGTTTGGAGAGAGAGAGAGAGAGAGAGAGAGAGAGAGAGAGAGAGAGAGAGAGAGAGAGAGAGAGAGACTTTTCTGGCAGCAGAGAAGTGGTAAAATCATAAAAACATTAATGAGAGACATTGCAAAATAAAAACGAAGAATGGGTAGGAGCAGCTCAAATCTCTCTCTCTCTCTCTCTCTCCATCAAACACAGGTGCCGATGCCACCTCCCTGCTTATAACCAACTCGAAACCACAACCGACAGACAGACATACTCACCTTCCCCCCACCATCCCACCATCCCCACATGGATCCAAACTCCGAGGTCCTCCTCCCTAACTACTAATTCCATTAATTGTGAACCTCCCAGGGCTATCAATCTCCCACAATCCCCACGACGGGGAGCGAAAGATTGGAAAGGCGCGGCGGCGGCGGCGAGGAGAGGGGATTGGCAGGTCTTCCTAATCCTCCATCCTCCTCCTCCTCACAGCTGCTGAGAGAGAGAGAGAGAGAGAGAGAGAGAGAGAGGGAAACACCTATGCCAGATCTATTCAAGTGTACTTTTCTTTAATACGACATATTGTTAGCGTGTACGAGGCTTTGTAAATGGTGTGAGAGAGAGAGAGAGAGAGAGAGAGAGAGAGAGAGAGAGAGAGAGAGAGAGAGAGAGGGGGAATCTATACCAGATCCATACGGGTATAGCTTTTTTTATACATATTTTAACCTATACAAGGCTCTCGTGCCACCAAAAGATAGCTTGTGTGTGTGTATGTATATGTATGTGAGAGAGAGAGAGAGAGAGAGAGAGAGAGAGAGAGAGAGAGAGAGAGAGAGAGAGAGAGAGAGTGTATACATGTTTAAGTGATTACCATAGGAGATGGAGGTGAATTATTACTCTTAAAATTACCATACATATTCAGATGGTGTCTCTCTCTCTCTCTCTCTCTCTCTCTCTCTCTCTCTCTCTCTCTCTCTCTCTCTCTCAGCTGCGACTCACTACTATCGACAGACCTCCAGGTACATTATTCACATCTGATACCATCAGAACACACATAGATCGCCTAATCCTCCGCGTGGGATCGGACTCGGGAGACTAGCGTGGTGAGGGCGATAGAACAATATCAATAGGTGTGTGTGTGTGTGTGTGTGTGTGTGTGTGTGTGTGTGAGAGAGAGAGAGAGAGAGAGAGAGAGAGAGAGAGAGAGAGAGAGAGAGAGAGAGAGAGAGAGTCCTTAAATAACAGAGTTCTCATTTGGGAAAATAATCCTTACACAAACTGAGTTTCATATTTTTACGTGTAGAGAGAGAGAGAGAGAGAGAGAGAGAGAGAGAGAGAGAGAGAGAGAGAGAGAATCCTTAAATAACAGAGTTCTCATTTGGATGAGAGAGAGAGAGAGAGAGAGAGAGAGAGAGAGAGAGAGAGAGAGAGAGAGAGAGAGAGAGAGAGATAAATTTGTGGTGAGATGACTTTGCCATCATGCTGTATATTGTCCTGAAAAAGCCAATGTTTGAGAGAGAGAGAGAGAGAGAGAGAGAGAGAGAGAGAGAGAGAGAGAGAGAGAGAGAGAGAGAGAGAGAGAGAGGTACAAAAGCCTGGAATACAATACCGGCCGTTTTAATTCCAAAACCCATTTTGTATCGGGGTCATGTTTACTTCCAAAATGACAAATAAGAGATTGTGGGTGTGTGGGAGAGGGGAGATGGGAGGAGGGAGAGAGGAGAGGGGAGAGGGGAGAGGGTAGAGGGGAGAAGAGGGAGAGGGGAGAAATAGGTTTAAAATATGTTTGCCGGGCGCATTCAAAGGTCATTTCTGTTTGGGTAAATAAATGCACAATTGCGCTCCGATTTTCCCCCCTCCCTTTGCAATTGCAAAAACAAAAGTCGCCCGGCGGAATAAATGTTGCACAAAATGCTTGATTGCATTTTTTGTTGATGCTGCTGTTTTTTTTTTTTTATACTCTTTTTATATGAACTGGAATGAATGCAGCTCTTAAAATATTTTACAGCCGGTGATAAATGCCTTGTTTGTAAATCGTCCTGTGACAGAGGGGATAATATTAATGTGAGTTCTCTCTCTCTCTCTCTCTCTCTCTCTCTCTCTCTCTCTCTCTCTCTCTCTCTCTCTCTCTCTCTCTCTCATCAGTACCCAAAGCATTTTATTAAAGGTGGTTTTCGTTTCTCTCTTTCCCTTTTCAATAACCAAAAGTGTTTCAACTCTCTCTCTCTCTCTTTTCAGTACCCAAACAATTTACTAAATGTATTTTAATCTCTCTCTCTCTTTCCTCTATATATATATATATATATATATATATATATATATATATATATATATATATATATATATATATATATATATATATATATAAATACAGATTCACCACAAGCAACACCATGTAAGTAAACAGACGAATCCATCAAACACAATGAACCAAAACAATCTACGAATCCCAAACAGACGAAAGAATAAAATTGGAGGAGAAACAACAAAAAGACTTTAAAAAACCAGGAAAAAACGTCAAGACGATAAGAGGGAAAACGGAAAGAATTTTTTCCCATCAGTGGAAGCGAGAAATGATGAGGAGGAGGAGGAGGAGGACGGATGGAGGGAGGGAGGGAGGGAAACCTTTCCAGGATGCGCACGAAGGCGACAGTGTCACGCCCACCGGACTGGAACGGCGGAAGGCGATGCGGTCGCTGGAAAGGTCCTGGAAAACGCTTCCAGGACAAGACTGTGAGAGAGAGAGAGAGAGAGAGAGAGAGAGAGAGAGAGAGAGAGAGAGAGAGAGAGAGAGAGAGAGAGAGAGAGAGAGCTTGGAAAGAATGCACTGTCTTTGCCAATGGGTGAGAGAGAGAGAGAGACAAAGTGCCTGGAAAGAATGAATTGCCTTTGCTAATAAGAAGAGAGAGAGAGAGAGAGAGAGAGAGAGAGCCTGGAATTGCTCGTTACCTGGAAAGCATGAACTGTCTTTGCCAATCATTGAGAGAGAGAGAGAGAGCCTGGAAAGCATGAACTGTCTTTGCCAATCATTGAGAGAGAGAGAGAGAGAGAGAGAGAGAGAGAGAGAGAGAGAGAGAGAGAGAGAGAGAGAGAGAGAGAGCCTGGAATTGCCCGCTACCTGGAGTGTATGACCTGTCTTAGCCAATCACTGAGAGAGACAGAGACAGAAACAGAGAGAGAGCCTGGAATTGCCCATCGCCCTGGAAAGAGTGAATTGTCTTTGCCAATCATTGAGGGTAACCGAGCGTTCACTGGAAAGGAGGTTTTCTATGGGGTGGTTCTGGTCGAAGTTGTGTTTTTCCTATTTTCTGAGAGAGAGAGAGAGAGAGAGAGAGAGAGAGAGAGAGAGAGAGAGAGAGAGAGAGAGAGAGAGAGAGAGAGAGAGCTGGAATTTTTTTTCCTTGAAGCTACTAGTTTCGAGTTTGAATATCGTATTTTGAGAACCGAGAAGAGGGGAAATAAAGCATTAGGATTAATTAATCTGTCTGATGATCTATATATATATATATATATATATATATATATATATATATATATATATATATATATATATATACATATACACATACACATAGCTTACATCTCATATCCACTGCATATCTTTCTCACTCTCTCTTTCTGCTTCTTCCTCTCCCTTGTGTAGTTTCTTGTCTACCTCTCTCTACCTACCTACCTACCTACCTCTCTCTCTGTCTCTGTTTATTCATCTGTCCACATCTACCTGTCGGGAAAGCCGAGAGGAAAGAGCACCATCCACTTTGCATCATCCGAGCCTGTCACTCGGCCGAGACAATCCTAGCCAGGTGAAATTTTGAATCGGTTCTGGATCTTTTAAGAGAGAGAGAGAGAGAGAGAGAGAGAGAGAGAGAGAGAGAGAGAGAGAGAGAGAGAGAGAGAGAGAGAGAGAGCGAGAGTTTGTTACATTACCATCATCTATAAGGTAACATTTTCAAGAGAGAAGATTGGGTATATTTTTGGGGGGGTTAATGAGAGAGAGAGAGAGAGAGAGAGAGAGAGAGAGAGAGAGAGAGAGAGAGAGAGAGAGAGAGAGAGATTGCCATAATCTATAATGTAACAAATTTTTTAGGAGGGATAAAGATCGAGTTTCCAATCTTTTACGGGCATATCGCCGTTTAGAGAGAGAGAGAGAGAGAGAGAGAGAGAGAGAGAGAGAGAGAGAGAGAGAGAGAGACTGTTACCGCGCTGTAATCTATAAGGTAACACATTTTTATGGGAGAGAAAAATAAATTGCTTTTAACAATTTTTGGAGGGTGGAAATCGACGTTCACAGAGAGAGAGAGAGAGAGAGAGAGAGAGAGAGAGAGAGAGAGAGAGAGAGAGAGAGAGACTCCGGATAACCTATCACATGCTTCAGGCCTACGAGCTCGAAAAAGACGGCTCAACATTTACATAAAAATGCAGGCGATATATATATATCACACGCCATTTTCCTAGAAACACTTATTTGAATATCAGCGACGGAGAATTCACCTCAGCAGAGAGAGAGAGAGAGAGAGAGAGAGAGAGAGAGAGAGAGAGAGTTTGGGAAATTACCTAGAAGTGGCTATTCCCGAGGTACAGAGAACTGGATATTCAAAGGTATGCGTAGCTGAATGTTTGTGTATGGAAAATGTCACGGTGAATGTGATATCAATTTACATGTGCTTGCTTGTTTGTTTGTTTGTGTATGTATGTATATATGTATAATATATATATATATATATATATATATATATATATATATATATATATATTATATATATATATATATATATATATATATATATATATATACATATACAAAATATTTCTACACCAACGCCAGCGAAAATGAAAGTGAATAAAAATGTATGCACAGGAAAAACCAGTCTCTTTTTAATCTTTCTAATGGCGACAGAGCCATTCCCCGAAAAAATAAAAATCCAATACCAATTTTTTTTTCCCCTCTCCGGCGCTCTCAAAACTAACGAATGTTTGTGCGGATATTTTAAAAGCGAGAGAGAGAGAGAGAGAGAGAGAGAGAGAGAGAGAGAGAGAGAGAGAGAGAGAGAGAGAGAGAGAGCAATTTCAAGGCTATTTTCTGTGAGGGCCATATGTGTCAGTTAAATAATACAAAGCCACTGTTTCAATTTTTATTTTTATCTCCATCCCTTTTCACTCGAGTGTTACTATTCTCTTACCTGAGCTCTCTCTCTCTCTCTCTCTTGGTCTCTCTCTCGTGCGAGGTCTTTCTCTTTCTCTCCCTGAATCTTTCTCTTTTTCTCTCTCCCGGTCTCTTTCTCCCTGAATCTTTCTCTCTCTCTCTCTCGTGCAAGGTCTTTCTCTTTCTCTCTCTCTCTCGTGCGAGGTCTTTCTTTCTCGGTCTCTCTCTACCTCTCCCTGATTCTCTCTCTCTCTCTCTCTCACTCTCTTTCTCGGTCTCTCTCTCTCTCTCTCTCTCTCTTTCTCGCCCGAGGTCGAATCAGTGCATTCATGCCTTTCAATTGCATCTGTCTGCAAAATTTTTTTTACAGGCATTTGCAATTCAATTTCTCAATGTTTGTGTATTCATCTGGTTTTTTTGAGCAATATTTTTGACGAGTAAAACCGAATATTTTTTACCGTGAACATGCTTAAACACATTCAATCTCCCTTTCAAATTAGAAATAAGCAGAGTATGAATATATAGACTTCATTAGCACTCACTTTCAAAGTCATGTATAAACGAAAACAAATTTATATCCATTTTCAGAATGATGGACAAGCAACCTACAGTATGAATATACATTATACATTAACACACTTTCAGTCATGAATATATGCATAAATGAAAACAAATTTATATTCATTTTCAAAATGATGGATACGCAACCTACAGTATGAATATACATTATACATTAACACTCACTGTCAAAGTCAGGAATATGAATAGATAAAAGCAAATTTATATTCATTTTCAAAATCACAGATATGAATAAAAACAAAATTAAACCTCATTTTCAAAATATCAACAAGCAAGTCGAATATGAACACGGAAAACATATCATTATTCAACCTCACTTTCAGAAGGCGAATACTACGTCAAATATACGTCACACCATTAACGCCTCACTTTCACATTCCCCACATGAACTGCGTGAACCTGAGAGGCAGTCACTGTCAGCCGAGATTTTCGCCGAAGGAAAGATATTTCGCCCCGTCAATTAACCCCGCTTCCCCAATCCTTCAGTTTCATCGAGTCCCAATATGTGTATACATAGCAATTGAGTGCGCCCGGTCCATCACCGCAAGTCGCGACCTCTCGGCTCCGCCGGGGGAGAGAGAGAGAGAGAGAGAGAGAGAGAGAGAGAGAGAGAGAGAGAGAGAGAGAGAGAGAGAGAGAGAGAGAAAAAAAACCTTGTACAGTGAAATAAATTATGTAAAAAATTAAAACTATCTGAGAGAGAGAGAGAGAGAGAGAGAGAGAGAGAGAGAGAGAGAGAGAGAGAGAGAGAGAGAGAGAACCTTGTACTGTGAAATAAATTATATATGTAAAAAGTAAAAATATCTGAGAGAGAGAGAGAGAGAGAGAGAGAGAGAGAGAGAGAGAGAGAGAGAGAGAGAGAGGGGAAGGAAGGGAGAGAGAATCTTGCTCTGTGTAGTAAATTTTGTAAAACATGAAAACAAGAAAAACAGAATCTCATCGAGAGAGAGAGAGAGAGAGAGAGAGAGAGAGAGAGAGAGAGAGAGAGAGAGAGAGAGAGAGAGAGAGATAAGACCTCCATCCCTTGCAGTCGGTTCCACGACAACCAACCTTTCCAATGTTACAAGGAGGAAAGAATTTTATCTCTCTCTCTCTCTCTCTCTCTCTCTCTCTCTCTCTCTCTCTCCGTTCCGAAAAGATTTATGTATGTGTCAGCATTCGGAGGGTCGGGGAAAAATGGAAAGGAAATATTTGCTGACTCTGAACAACACCGAAGTTTTTGCCGGCCGGGAAAAACGGTATGTCAGTCCTGCCAGGGGGTGGGAGAAGGCTCTCTCTCTCTCTCTCTCTCTCTCTCTCTCTCTCTCTCTCTCTCTCTCTGTAACTTTGAGAGTATTTTGCTTACGAAAGATGTAACTAGGGACAAATACTGCCAAAACAAGGATGAAAAACAAAGGAAATCAGAAAAAATACATAAATTACAACTCAAAATATTAAAAAACAAAAGTTGTTGATATAGTTGACAAGTGAACTGAATTACGTACATGGTAGTCAGTCGACACATGTTGGTCGCAGATACCTCTTCCGGAGGGCCATACCAACGCCTCGAACAAACCCCTCTAAGGTAGGAAACGGGTAATGGCACTAGAGTGTACGTAAAGACTCAAAAATATAAAATCCCCCTGGGGGAAAATTTACAAGATGCTATCACAGGGGTGTAGAGAGCAATGTGACCAGGGGCAGGTAGACAAGGTTGTTGGAGCAGGGATGGGGGTCACGTGTTAGGGGTAGGGGGAAGGTTAAAGGTTGGAGGGGAGAGGGGGAAGCCCAAAGAACACCTGGGGTAAAATGTACAAGTTGATCCCACAGGGGAGTAGAGAGCAATGTGACCAGGGGCAGAAGGCATGGGTGTTGAAGAAGGAAGGGGCACGTGCAGGGGTAGGGGAATGTTAAATGGGGAGGGGGCAGAGGGGAAGGGGGAAGCACAGTTAACACCCCTGGGAAAAATTTACAAGCTGCTACCACAGAGGAGTAGAAAGCAAAGGCATCAGGGGCAGAAGACAAGGTTATTGGAGTAAGGGGGGGGAGCCCACGTGCAGGGGTAGGGGAAGAGTAAAGGAAAGGGGGAGGGAGATAGGACCGGGGGGAAGAACGGAGAACAGCCCCAGGGGTAAGTGTAACCAGGGATAGAGGACACAGTTGTTGGAGAAAGGAGTAAAGGTGTCACCAGCTAGGGGTAGGGGGAAGTTCAAGGAGGGAGGGGGAGAGGGGAATGGGGAAGGGGGGAGGTAGAGGAGGGGGTGGAGCCCCCATGCCAGAACCTGGTGTAGAAAGTCAGGGGGAACAACATGATTCATTTGTCAATTTTGTCGCGTCTCTTGTCGCTCATGCAAAATTCGCCAGTGACTCCTGTTTGACATGACCTGCAGGGGAGGAGGAGGAGGAGGAGGAGGAGGAGGAGGAGGAGGAGGAGGAGGAGGAGGGGAAAAGCCAGGAAAGGAGAGAGGAAAGAGAAATGGGAGATGGAAGGGTAAGGATGACGGTCAATGGTTGAAAATAAATTTGGGATTTTTTTTTTTTAATAATTCGAGTCAGATATTAGAGAGAGAGAGAGAGAGAGAGAGAGAGAGAAAATCGATACTTTAACCCATTTGACGTTTTACAGGGCTATCTCTCTCTCTCTCTTTAAGTAATACATAATGTGCCTCATTTTTACAAAGGATTCTACTGTAGTTACGATAAAGAAACCGTTTTTAATAATAATAATAATAATAATAATAATAATAACAAAGATATATTTCTTACCTGCAAACGCAATACATAGACATCAATCTTTACCTTACAAACAATTGGACAACTCACGCCTCTTCAAATCAGATTGATTGATTTATGGACATTAAAACTGGCGTCACGGCCTCTTCAAGAAAGGAGGTATATAAGTGAACATAAAGGAAAGCTAGTCTAAACATACGAGACGAATATATAATAGAAGAAAGAGAAGTGTGTGCAAATGAACAACCTTTTGCTTAAGGTAATTTCTGCAGTTAATTAAGACGAGAGGAAAGTTTAGATAAATGTCTATGGAAATAACTTATAAACATTACTCACTAATAAGTGATTTGATACGAAATTATTTAAGCAAATAAAAACACTTTCCTTTCCGTAAAGTAACTTATAAACACTTAAGTAATTTGATTGGAAACTAGTTAAACAAGCAAATAAGGAGAAGGAAAATACTCTTATCTAAAACACTTCCTTTCCGCAAGAGACGTTTGTTGACACTAAAATAAACACGGCCTCGCTTACCATATACACATATAGCGACGCCAGATTATATGACCAGTCAATCACCTACGAAATAAGAAGAAGAAGAAGAAGAAGAAGAAGAAGAAGAAGAATGAAACATTTCTCACTTACACGTCTACACCTGACCTGTCAATCAGCTTCAATGAAGAAGAAGAAGAAGAAGAAGACGAAGAAGAAGAAGGAGGAGGAGGAGGAGGAGGAGGGGGAGGAGGAGGAGGAGGAGGGAATAATAATAATAATAATAATAATAATAATAATAATAACAATAATAATAATAATAATAATAATAATAATAATAATAATAAGAAGAAGAAGAAGAAGAAGAAGAAGAAGAAGAAGAAGATGGAGGAGGAGGAGGAGGAGAAGAAGAAGAAGAAGAAGAAGAAGAAGAAGAAGAAGAAGAAGAAGAAGAAGAAGAAGGAGGAAGAGGAGAATAATAATAATAATAATAATAATAAAAGGAAGAAGAAGAAGAAGAAGAAGAAGAAGAAGAAGAAGAAGAAGGATAGGAAGAAGGAAGAAGGAAGAAGGAAGAAGGAAACCGGCAACAAAGAAACAATTCCCACTTACATGTCTGTCTGCTACGTGGAGGATCGGCGGCCAAGCATGGAAAGAAAAGGAAATTCAAGTTAGTTCCGAGTTTTTATGCTTTTGCATGCATCAGGTTCACGTTTGCTGTACAGCTCGTGTGTCTGTGCATGCATACGCTTTATGAGCATGTGGTGGGTTTATATATATATATATATATATATATATATATATATATATATATATATATATATATATATATATATATATATATATTCTAACTTTATTCATCTTTCTTTAACAATCGTAATATGATAAAACATTTCTAAAGCTAACTTAAAATTAAATAATCTCTCTCTCTCTCGGCATCCCAATATAAAAACACACGCACAAATATACACACAGCTAAAACACTTAAAATAATCAATCACGAAAACGAAAATAATCTTAACCAAAATACAAAATATTACATTGAAAAATAACACCAAAAATGAAAATTGATTTTAATATAAACAAGTAAAAAATGCGCCGAAGTTTCTTCGGGGCAGTCGAGTTTTCTGTACACTGTATAATGCTATATGAGCCGTGGCCCATGAAGCTTTCAGCCATGGGCCAGTTGTGGCCTGTCCATAGCGTCGCCAGACGCACGATTAAGGCTAACTTTAACCTTAAATAAAATCGAAACTACTGAGGGGGGCTAGAGGGCTGCAATTTGGTATATTTGATGACTGGAGGGTGGATGATCAACATACCAATTTGCAGCCCTCTAGCCTCAGAAGTTTTTAAGATCTGAGGGCGGAGAGAAAAAAAAAAGTGCGGACGGGCAGACAAAGCCGGCTCAATAGTTTTATTTTACAGAAAACTCAAAAAAGAATGGAGGTTCTCTGTATAGAAACGGCCTGACAGCACCAACATATAAAACCTGGCTGTTCTTTCCCCGACGAAAAAGGAAAGAGATGTATTTTGCCCGACAGTGTTCCGGCAAACCGCGTTTGTGCATGAGAGAGAGAGAGAGAGAGAGAGAGAGAGAGAGAGAGAGAGAGAGAGAGAGAGAGAGGTATAAGCTGGGTATATTCTGTACCTTGAAAAATGAAAACCTGTTGTTTCTTTGTTATTTATTTTTGAGAGAGAGAGAGAGAGAGAGAGAGAGAGAGAGAGAGAGAGAGAGAGAGAGAGAGAGAGAGAGAGAGACTATTCCACAGTAATATTTAAATCATAATATTCAGCAATGGTATCAGTTACCCTAACATTATTATTATTATTATTTTACGTATAACTCCAACGCATTATTATTATTATTATTATTATTAAAAAAATAACCAAAACCCCTGAACCGCAAGAAAAATACAGGAATCTCTTTCCCCCCCTCACAAAAATCCACATTTTTCGCCGTTCCATAAATTCGCGAAAGACGAAGAATTCGCGAAGTTAAACGACCGCGGAACAAAGGGACCAGATGAACGGCTTTCACAGGCAGTATTGGAACTCGCTAAGATATCAAAGCAACCGAAGTCTTCTCTTTACGGCTGGACTGTCCTCCCTCCCTGCCTTTGAGAGAGAGAGAGAGAGAGAGAGGGTGCTCGAAAAGCTGGAACGAGAGATAAAGAATGAAATTTCCCACACAATAAAAGGGAGAGAATATATTTCCAGGTCTCATGAGAGAGAGAGAGAGAGAGAGAGAGAGAGAGAGAGAGAGAGAGAGAGAGAGAGAGAGAGAGAGAGAGCCTTAAAACGAGAGTAAAAGAGAGAGAGAGAGAGAGAGAGAGAGAGAGAGAGAGAGAGAGAGAGAGAGAGTTCCAGGACTCAAACACTACATTATTTTTTCCCTTCTTCTTGTACTCCTTCGTCAGCTCCTTAGCGCTGACGATGGTGCACCTCCTCCTCCCCCTCCCCCTCCTCCTTCAGTATAATAAGTATTGAGTCGGGGCAAAATACTGGAGAAGGGGGAGGAGGAGGAGGAGGTTGTCAGGTCTCGGAGGAGAAGAAGAAGGACTCTGAAAGGAGCCCAAGAGAGAGTTGGGGGCGGGGGGCGCCGCCCCTGGAGGAGAGAGCTTCCAAGGACCCTTCACCTTCCAAAAGGACCAGTCACTGCTGCTGCACGGAGCACACGAGAGCACGCTTCACAGAGAGAGAGAGAGAGAGAGAGAGAGAGAGAGAGAGAGAGAGAGAGAGAGAGAGAGAGGACCCATCTCCCTCCAGAGAGTCGTTCAGAAAAGAGGTCTTTGTGTGGAGTGGTCGTTAATTCAAGTGGCTCGTTATATCAAGAGGTTATGACGCTGGAAGCAGCAGCGGTGGTGGCAGGCCATCATGTTTGCCCCCCTCCCACCCCCATCACACACCTTCCCTCCCCCCCATCCCTCAATACAACTCATATAATACCATCTTTCTTCCTACTTTGCTACCAAGTGAACCCATTCGACTATCTTCCTGTTTCCGCCTCCTACTGTGTACTTCCTTCCTTCCTACTGATAACAGGGTGTCTCATATTCCTCCCCCTTCCTACTCCCCCTCCCCTCCCCACCACCGTCCACTTCCTGTCAATAACGAAGTTTTTCTCTCCGGTCTACCTAATGTTACCAATAAATTCTTGCCCATTCCCTCTGTCTACACCCTAGCTTCCTATAAAAGTATCCTTCAATCCTTACAAAACGTGTGCTATTTCCTTCCTCCCATCTACCAATAAATTATCCTCCTCCTGCTACACCTCCATTACCCATCCTACATATCCAATCCACTCTTTCCATCCTTTATCAAATCCTCAGTTATAGTAAACGGCACTTGCGTTTCTTCCAAGGCCCTGTACAGCCGTAAAAATTGATGTTTTCCAATTTATTTCTTCTTCTTCTTCTTCTTCTTCTTCTTCCTCTCTCCCCAAGACCATTAAGAGAAGGTTCTCTTGTGATTTCACCTACTTCCGAAAACCTCTCTCTCTCTCTCTCTCTTATTGCTTTGCTCTTGAGCATAGTTGTTGCTCTCTCTCTCTCTCTCTCTCCCTGTGTCTCCTAAAGTAATGACTATCAGAAATCGTACACGTTCTCTCTCTTTCTCTCTCTCTCTCTCTCTGAGATGTTCTCATCGTTGGGGATGTCATTTTTTTTTCTCTCCATCTCTCTCTCTCAAGTCTAGTTCCAAACATATTTTCTCTGTCTCTCTGAGATGTTCTGATCGTTGTGATGTCGTTTTTCTCTCAATCTCTCTCTCAAAAGTTCAAAAATTATCTCCGGAAACTGGCAATTCTCTCTCTCTCTCTCTCTCTCTCTCTCTCTCTCTCTCTCTCTCTCTCTCTTATACGAACCATTTTATTTCAATGTCAAAATTGTAATGTTTAAGACTTAGATAGTTTTGCCAATACGTAAAAATAAAACCGTGTTTTTTTATACCTCAGAATCCAAATTACAACAAACTACAACTATAATAAATTACAATAAACAACAACAACTACAACAACGGAATGCAAAACAACACTTCACAAATCGAATGTTTAGAAAAGAAACTTGTAGAATTTAGTATAATAGGAAAATACATACATGACATAACAATAAAAAAAAATGACTTAGTAAAATCTAATACTTCACTTCCCGTTCATTAAGGAGCCGAAGTTTTTAATCAATTTGGAAAAAATAAAATAAAAAACGCAGCCTCCTCCTATCTTCCTCGTTAGTTTTTTTTTTTTTTTTTAATACGGTTCGGGATGTTTGAAATCCATTAGCGAGAAAAAACTCAAGAGCGTAGTTTTTTTTCCCTTCATTTAAATAAGATGTGACTTTTTTTTTATTTACGTGATTTACTTAAAAGTAAATGGAATTAAATGGCATTTTTTTGTCTTATAAAATATGAAGGCTGAATGCAGCAATTAAAAATAATTATTGCAACTTGCAACCAAATTTGGTGGTCTGGTGCAAGTTTTTTTTTTTACTCAACATTTTCTTGTTAATGATTTTGTATAAGTTAACGCTGAAGTGCATAATCACCAGATTGTTACACAAAGAAAAAATATTATTATTATTATTATTATATTATTATTATTATTATTATTATTATTATTATTATTATTATTATTCAGGAGACGAATGTAATTCAAATACTGTCAGTATTCTGATTCCCATTCCAGTCTGATTCCAAACATCCTCGTTGGTTCCCATTCCCAATCCCTCCTTACAGTGATCACAATTCCACTTCCCACTACTTAACTTTTGTGGTCAAATATCTCCCCATTTCCTATTCCCATTCCCAGTCCTTACCCATTAAAAGATCGCCATTCCAATTCCTACATTTCTTGTATATTCCCTTATTCCCGCACGATGACCCCCATTCCAGTTCACACCTCCTACATCTCTTGCTGATTCCCTTCCCCATTCCCATTCCAATCTGTAACCTAACACACAATTCTCATTCCAATCATCGAATTCCCATTCCAATCTCCCAGCCCCTCTGCCAGGGGTCAAACCGAATCCCATCATTCCTTGAACGGAATCTCCCCACCCATCCAATCTTTTCCCTCGCCCAATTTTAGATTGGACCCTTACACTTCCCCTAAAGGTTTTCCTGTGCCTGGGGGAGGTGAAGGGGGAAGGGGAGGTGAGGGGGTTGCTTGTGCTGGGGAAGGGGGTTGGAAAAGGGGGAGGGGACCCTTTACAATACGGAGACGCTGACCTAAGGACCCCGAGTTATCGCTGACGCAAAGAGACCTACATTATGACGCCAATTTATCGCTAAGGGAATCTACAGAAGGGGAAGGAAAGAGAGAGAGAGAGAGAGAGAGAGAGAGAGAGAGAGAGAGAGAGAGAGAGAGAGAGAGGCGGTATAACAGCACTCGACGCCAGGAGAGGGGTGAAGGGCGGGAGAAAAAGAGTGGAAAATCAGATACGAGTGGGGGCTAAGAGAAGACTTGGAGAGAGAGAGAGAGAGAGAGAGAGAGAGAGAGAGATGCAAAGAGTGACAGAAAATGTCGATGCAAAAGGTGACATAAAAGAAAAAAAAAAAAAAGACTTCCAGAAGAGGTCTGACGATAATACTTTTTTCCTCTCTCTCTCTCTCTCTCTCTCTCTCTCTCTCTCTCTCTCTCTCCAGAAAAGACTAAACCGTTTACAGAAAAACAAAGATTATTATGATGATTTAAATACTGGCTGCCCAAGGAGTGAAAACCCGCGTTGACATATAGCACCATTCACTGACAACAGTCCTCCTTTCAAAGTGAGTGTGCTTGCGTACGTACGTATGCGCGAGCGCGTGTAAAAAAAAAATCCTCTCAAAATAGTGTTTGGGGAGAGAAGTCGGGTTATGAAGTCATAAAGAACGGGGAGGGGAGGGGGGAGGGGAGGGATAAGGAAGAGTGGTGCAGTCAAAAGCAAAGGGGAGTGAGGGGATGGGAGGGGTGCAGTCAAAAGCAAATGGGGAGGGGGAATGAGGGGGAGGGGATGGGAGGAGAATCAGGGGCAGGGAAGGGTGGAGGGTGGTGCAGTTAAAAGCAAAGGGAAGGGAATGAGGGGAGGGTGGTACAGTCAAAAGCAAGGGAGGGATGGGATGGGGAGGAAGGGGAGGGGTTTAAAGTCAGAAGCAGACAGACAAGGTCAAGAACTCCACTACAAAAGAGAAGAGACGAGAAGGGCCAGATCTCGAGTGGGTTACCGCGTGCACACTAAATAAAATTGTGACTAAGATGATGATGATATAATAATAATAATAATAATAATAGGTGTCATTATTATTACTGTTATTATTATTTACAAAACACTCATAGCAGCATGAATCTTAAACCGGAGAAACAAACCCACAATTATAATTAGATCTGTACAGACATCCTTAAAAGTAAAGCTTTATTTCCAAATATATTTCTACAGATACATAACTGTGGATTAGTTTCTCCAGTATTATTATATTATTATAAAAAAAGACCGCAGTGAGAGAGAGAGAGAGAGAGAGAGAGAGAGAGAGAGAGAGAGAGAGAGAGAGAGAGATACGTGCGAAAGAAAGAGGAGGCACCAGAAAAGGTCCTCTTCCAACACAACGAGGACCCTCGAACAAGGTCAAAAACCTCTGACTCAACGACCAATTAAAACGGAGTGGCACTTGGCACTGTCGAATGAGAGAGAGAGAGGGCCTAAGTGAGAGAGATGAGAGAGAGAGAGAGAGAGAGAGAGAGAGAGAGAGTAGGCATTCACTCGTTATTCTTTTAATAAACATGTTTTCGTGCGTGAGATGTGTGCATTTTAGTAAGTTGAGAGAGAGAGAGAGAGAGAGAGAGAGAGAGAGAGAGAGAGAGAGAGAGAGAGAGAGAGAGCCTTCACACGTGTGTCTTTAGGGTAAAAGATGAAGAAAATTCTTGGCGTGATTATACCCTATTCTTCGTACTATATTTCCTGATTTATTTATTGATGATTTATTCACCTCTTCTTATCACTCACATTCATATAAAATTCATTCAATAATAATAATAATAATAATAATAATAAAATAATAATAATAATAATAATAATAATAATAATTCTGACACATTCACGAACACGCAATATGGCGCCAGCCTTCCTATTCCCCCCTTCCACGCACTCGAGCCGTTTTCGCCTAGTCCTCAAAAACCGCGAAACGTGCCTCCCAGCGACTTTGAGGTGTCACCGCCAGCCCATCGACATATCCCTTACTCCACAGGGAGCAACTGCTGAGAGAGAGAGAGAGAGAGAGAGAGAGAGAGAAAGCGCAGGAATCCGCTTCTATAAGCTCCCTGAAATCCACTTCCTACAGGCGGTGTGATCTTGTCCCGGGCTTTAAGCTCTTCGTCCTTTCTCCTCCCCCGCCCCCTTCCCTTCCCCCTCCTATGATCTTCCCTTCAGAGTTATTCCTACACCCCACCCCCTTACCCCATCTATTCCCCTACCAATGGTACTAAACCCCCTCCTCCTCCTCCTACACGTTATCCTTGTTGACATTATAGTCAGGTGGCCCCTCTTTCCGAAGTCTCGCTCCCCCTTCCCCCTCCTCCATCTATGATCTCCCCTCCCCCATCAATGCAATCCTACTCCATCCTCCACCCCTCCCCTGTTGACATTAAAGGCAGGCGGCGGTGTGCAGCGATAAGGGGGGAAACTCTAAGCCCAGATAGGAAGGCGATGAGCTGTCCTCAGAAGCCCCATAAGGGAAGAGGGGAGAGGGCGAGGGGAAACTGGCTGATCACTGATCACAGCCACAGGAAATGAGGAAGGAGAGAGAGAGAGAGAGAGAGAGAGAGAGAGAGAGAGAGAGAGAGAGAGAGAGAGTAGGGAATACAGGCAAACAAACGCACAGCCTAAGTTGGACCTCAACATGAGTCTAGAAAAAAGTAGGCGAAGAGAGGAATGGCATATGGAACGCAAGAGGGAATGCTTGCTACGGATTCCCATTCCCACTCGCTTGATGGGAATCGTCAATTCAGCAATGGGAATGAACGGCTATTACTGTCTTCAACAACACTAGACTTACTGTAGGTCTTGAAGGGGTATATTTCCTTGATCTGTTAAAGCTTCTTATAAGACGAGAGAGAGAGAGAGAGAGAGAGAGAGAGAGAGAGAGAGAGAGAGAGAGATCTCAAGCCCGGAAAACCTGTTCCAGAATGTGACGGGACAGACAGAATGGGAATGGTAATTGAAAGAGGAATAACTCGGTATTTTTCTGCAGTTCCATCATCAGTTTCTTTAAACTCTTTCTCAACGCAAAAAAGGATAATGATATTCATAATAACGTCAATGACATCACAGCATCTCTCTCTCTCTCTCTCTCTCTCTCTCTCTCTCTCTTTGGTATCTTGACACCAGTTTACAGAAATTAGTTAATCAATTGATTTATCTTTCTCAACGAAGTAATAATAACACTAATAATATTCATATTTTATGCCTCTTTTAATTAAACTGATTATCTTCTCTCTCTCTCTCTCTCTCTCTCTCACTTTGTTTGATGTCATAATTAATCAAATAATTCATATATCTCTCTCCACAGAACACTAATAATAATATTCACATTAATACTAACACTTCAGCAATTATCGTTCTCTCCCTCCTTCTCTCGCTCTCATTCCGCGCATGCACGCGCGCGCGCACTCACCGCCCGCCCACCCACTCACCCAAGCCATGTCAAAAAACTGCTTCACCACCACCACCGCCGCAGCAGCAGCAACGGCTCTGCTGATATCCCAAGATTGGGCAGAATAGATCATTTCCCAAGCTCTGCCCTCAACTCAATTAGGTCGGGTTCTGACAAGCATTTCAATAAGTCACACGGCGCGGCGGGGGCGGGGGAGGCGGGTGGGTGGGTGAGTTGGTAGTTTGTGGGCGGGTGGGGGACGCCCAGACGCCCCTACCCCTTTCCCACCATCGAGTCCAAAGTGCCCACTGACGTCGTCGCTTCCTGCTTCGGTATTCGTGGGTTCATGGGGCGCCTCTTCCGACGTCCTCAAAGGGCTTTCAGCTTAGGGGCAGGGGGTAGGAAGGAAGAGAGAGAGAGAGAGAGAGAGAGAGAGAGAGAGAGAGAGAGAGAGAGAGTCAGTTTAATTAAAAGAGGCATAAAATGATGTCAGTATAACTACATCTGCTGAAGTCCGGTCTAGTTTGGGAACAGGAAGAGAGAGAGAGAGAGAGAGAGAGAGAGAGAGAGAGAGAGAGAGAGACTGAAGATACAAACATATGAAATATATGAGAGAGAGAGAGAGAGAGAGAGAGAGAGAGAGAGAGAGAGAGAGAGAGAGCCCTTTAATTAAAAGAGGCATGTGTCACTATAACTGCAATTGCTTAAGTCTGGTCTAGTAACGGCCTCCAGTGGAATTAAAAAAAAATAAATATAATACCGGCACGTGCGCGCGCACGCACATAAAAGCGTACAAACACACACACACACACACAGTCCAATTACTCGACAAACAGGAGCTGAATAATGGAGAGTGAGCAAAAATTAAAAGCGTCATATCCATTCGGGCCTATTAGTCAATTCCATGATTTAGTCAAAAACATGTGCGCAGTCAACGCATGACCTATTTTCCACGATAGATTCCATTAGTATTTTATTCAGGACCATTAGTCGATTACAGCTGATGACACATCAGAGAGAGAGAGAGAGAGAGAGAGAGAGAGAGAGAGAGAGAGGACGCCTAACGGTTCTCTATGCTTTAAAAACAAACAGCAGTAACTATGATTCCTCTGCTTACATAGTACTAGTCTCATGCTATTAGAATTGAGTCCGTCTCTGATTCTTTACCCTCCTACTAATCCCGCTCTTCTAACTACTACTAATAGTAGTTCGATTATGATGCTGCTCTATCTCCCGTGCTCCTACTATCTATAACCTCGATGTTGCTACTACTAGGGCCTATTAAAGTAATAATTCTCTGTATTTATACTGCAATATTTCTGCTCCTACCATTCCTTCATGTCATTACCTCGCCTCCTACAACTCTTTCTTCTTGCTTCTGCTGCTACTAGTAGCATCAGCCCCTGTCACTTGCTACTACCATATACCTCCTTGCTTCTAACCCCCTCCCACTACTAACATGTGCGTCTTAGCTACTAACTCACCTCCTCCCCTTCCTACTACCATCTATTTCCTTGCTTCTAACCCCCTCCTACTATCACCCACTACCTCTCAGCTACTAACTCAACCTCTCTTTCTCTCTTCCTCCGATTCTCCCTCCTACCACCTCCCCCTACCCATGCAAGGCTACTTACGAAGTGATTCCACTTCACAATGTTGAGGCGAAGTCGAGTACCTCAATGGCTCTACAATCTCCGCGAGTAACAGTCTCCTAAAACAGCCTGATTCTAATACCCCTCTTCTCTCCTGCGTCTTGAGAACGTACTTAACCCCTCTCCGAGAAAAGGCGAGAGAGAGAGAGAGAGAGAGAGAGAGAGAGAGAGAGAGAGAGAGAGAGAGGAGGAAGGATTGAAAATGGGAAGGAGAGAGAGAGAGAGAGAGAGAGAGAGAGAGAGAGAGAGAGAGAGAAAGTCTCGACAGGCACCACAAACCATAAATAAAACTGATAAAAATAAAACCCTTAAACCGGAAGAACGTAAAACGCAGTTCTTGTGGTTGGAACGAACTTGGAACGTACCATATAGTACTTAAGAGCCCCGTCTAATGGTTCGGAAAATGTCTTCGCCATCTCCCTCTCTCTCTCTCTCTCTCTCTGTGACTTCTTCCAAATTCTCTCTCTCTCTCTCTCTCTCTATCTCTCTATACAACTTCACATTTCACTAACGAAAATTCTTCCTTCCTGCGAATCCCATTTCAATTGTCTTTATCTCTCGTCCTCATTTTCAAGTCCACTCTTTATTTCCCTCTCTCTCTCTCTCTCTCTGCCCCCAATCATCGTCTTCGTTCCTTCCTTCCTTCCTTTTTTCTTTCTCTCTCTCTCTCGAAAACCTTACGAGAGCATTAAGGAAAAATAATAATAAAGATCTTTTGGGTAACTGACATGTACCCGTTAGTGTCGGGCAGATTATTATCCGGGAGAGAGAGAGGGGGAAGGGGGGAGGGAGGGAAATCACGTCGTGAAGAAAGAGCGGGTTGTGGAGGGAGGGGAGAAGGGAAGGGGGAGGTACGTTAAAAAAGAAAGATGGGAGCTTTCAGCGAGTAAAAGAATCTTCTTGATCAAGAGGCCGAGAGAGAGAGAGAGAGAGAGAGAGAGAGAGAGAGAAAGAGAGAGAGAGAGAGAGAGAAAGTATTACGGGAACAGACAAAGAGAGACCGATAGAGAGCGAAAGAAAGTTTTGGAAACGAATCTTTATCCTCATGATCAAAGTGCGCTGAGAGAGAGAGAGAGAGAGAGAGAGAGAGAGAGAGAGAGAGAGAGAGACTTAAATGATAATAAACTGCAGGGCGGTGCAGTTCATATTTCGAAAACTTCGAATCGTTGAAAAAGTTTTATCTGCAAAACTTATGTTTGTGCTTTCACAGCTTTTCCACGAAGAAGAAGTAGACAGTGGTAAGCAAATATATATATATATATATATATATATATATATATATATATATATATATATATATATATATATATATAAAAGTAGATAGATTGATAGAGATATAAACATTCTCTCACCAGACATGATTCTTAAACAGATAGGCCTATACCAGTATGCTTTAGCTACGCTAACCAAAAAAAAAAAAGCCGATATTATATATAATACTAATATTACTGCAAATCACACTACCAACTATCGAAAATTAATATCACTACTATCATTACTGACAACAGTAAGATACAAATGCTCTTCACATCTCCCCGCCTCTCCCAATCTCCCCAAGTGTAGACATTGTCTCCGCTAGGTGGCATGGGCGTCACACAGGCCTGCAGAGTAAACTCGGTGGGTAAACATCTAAGGCAAACAAGGGCCAGACAGAAGCTCAGTTAGCTTAGTCTCTCTCTCTCTCTCTCTCTCTCTCTCTCTCTTTCTCTCTCTCTCTCTCTCTCCATGCGCACACTGCTGGGTCTAAGGTTCCTCTCTCTCTCTCTCTCTCTCTCTCTCTCTATACCTTCCCGAGCACACATACTTCGGTCTAAGGTTTGTCTTCTTTATCCCCTTTAGGCGAGGTACTCGTTTGCAGTTTGTGTAAGGGAAGAGGGGGGGAGGGGGAATAGAATGGGGTATGAAGGAAGGGGAAAGGATGGGTTGAGAGGGAAGGGAATGGGAGCCATGCCCGCCGGAGGAGAAAGAGGAGGAGGAGGAGGAGGAAGAGGATTTCTCTCTCTGAGCCGAAAAGTGTTTGCACTGTTTTTGGCTTAGTTCCCTAAACGCTGCGGTCTGTGGGGAAATGTTTAGTATTTTAATGGCTCTCTCTCTCTCTCCCCATCTTCACTCATAATGTATATACCACAATGTAAAAGGTTTATCTCTCTTTACATCTAAAACAAACACGCACAAACAAACATACGCGCACACAAACGTGTCTGCCACATCGCATATGTAGTGGGGAAATGGTTCGGCTTGAACTCTCGTGTATACACAGGGCTGTTTCCAAACACCAATGTCATCTTCACACCTCTTCACTCCGCGCTGCTTCTTTGTTCTTTTCAAACGGAATATATCTGTGTCTGTTTGTTCATGTGTGTGTGTGTGTGTGTGTGTGAGAGAGAGAGAGAGAGAGAGAGAGAGAGAGAGAGAGAGAGAGAGAGAGAGAGACGTGGATAAGAGTGAGATGAGAAATGTTTAGACAGTTTTAGCTGTGTTCATGCATTTCCGTGTGAAATATATACAAAGCTTTTCTTTAATATATTTTACTTAAATTCGCAATACACACATACATTGAGGAGAGAGAGAGAGAGAGAGAGAGAGAGAGAAGTACATACAGCTGCAGTTATGCGCTCACGCATTTGCACGTGAAATAGACATATTCTCTTTAATATCTTTTGCTGGCTTAAACAAATATATACCGTAAGAGTATGTTCATGATACATTCACTTCTTTAATCATACTTATTGCACTATTTAAAGCCAAAATCTCCCTTTATCAGTGAGAAAAATACGACAACATTTGCAGGTGCAAAGATTGATAGCCATAACGCATGGCTGACAACACCATATATAATTGCTCTACTTCACAATACGCCAAAATAAACGCTGAACAAACATAACTTAAGAAACAACAAAGGAACACCTGGTAGAACGAACAACAGTTTATCGAACCACGTAAAAAATAGTTAAAAGAAATACTTCAACATATGCGGCGATACGAAGTACGTGAGATTTAGTGTTTATTTAGCGTTTTACAAGTGTTTCCGGGTGTTCGGGGGTGGAACGGAGTGCGTGAGAGTTAGTATACATTTTTATATGAGTCTACGTTATACCCGTTTCGCTTCTTACTTTATTTATTCTTTACACTTGTGAACGCAAATAATAAAAGCAAACTTGCGAATGTGTGTGCGTGTGTTTGCGTTTGAGTGTGTGTGTGAGAGAGAGATAGAAAACTTTGTGGCTTAAGTAAATATTTACCGAGAACCGGGTGCTTTCTCAAGTTAACGTGACTTGGAATTTATAAAGTAAAAGGAATTTTGTTTTAAAGAACGTAACAAAGCCAACACTTACTGATTCCTAAAAGGAAATATGTTATTATAATAAATCAACTGAAAAATGTTAATATTTACTCTATCATGGCGAACTAACCGATTTTTCAACACTTTAACTGAGGTATAACTCATTTTTTTTTGAGCAGGCTTAATTTGGGCAGAACATGCCCATCTTCGTGGCCTCAACTTTACCACATTATTAAAAACGTTATAACCTGCCCATGCTCTTGCCGGCAAGAGCCCGTGCTGGCATAAGCAACCGAAAATAATTTCATACAAAAACCAGCATTTTGTACCGAGCATCAACTGATCGAGGTAGCACGCAAAATCATTCATGACTGTTTTTATTATACAATGAATTGTTAATTCATTCATACTGCCTTCATTATCACGTGATTAAAATAATTATTTGAATTGATTTTTGCCCACCTAAATATGAAACTGAGTCACATAGGCTTATAAAGGAAATAAAAAAATATATATGAACAGGGGTTTTTATGCCTTTCCTGAAGTAAAAATAGCATCAACTTTGGGATAAACTTATTTCCACGATAGTCCATGCGTGGAAATACGTGGAAATAACCAATACGAAGAGGCGGCCATCTTTACGTCATGTTTCATTAATAACAAGGTATCGGAATACTGGATGTCTACAGCCATTTCAATTAACGGTTAATTTCATATATAACAAAAGCGGATGCCAGGTATAGTCGAATAAGACAAAATATATTTTTTGATACACAGATATGGGTAACTTACGGCCATTAAATACGATATACATTAAAAAATAAACCACACCGTATGGCGGTTACCGACATTCTTAAAATTCAAAAGAAGCTTTATAGTTTTACCTTATTATTAATGGCGCTCAAATATCTCCTCCTCCTACTGGTGGTTTATTATTTAGAACTGGTGTTTTTATATTTTTTATATATATAAAATTCAAACCGGTGTGTTTTGAAATTCGAACTGGCGTTTTTTAAATTCGAAATAAGCCAACGGCCCATTGTCGAGGGGATGAGCTTGTTTCCCGGGCTTCCTTGCGTCTATCTCATTGGCTGAGAAAGAGACACGTCATCGCCAACTCGGTTGCTGATTGGTTGATACGATGCCTTTATCCCTTCGTCATGGCTTACGTCATCCATTTGAAGGGTTGTGATTGGATGGCATTCAACGTGGAGAAAGAATGATGACGTATGGGGTCGTTTTCTTGTGTTTTTGAGACGATATTCGCAAATATTGTTGTTTTTACCGGACAGGTTGTCTGTTTATCATTATTTTAGAAGTGCCTGGCGGGAGAACTACTTATCTGATACGGCTTATTGTACGTTTCTTACTTAAAATGTCGGAAATTTCGGATTTATGACGAAAAAACGAATCTGATGACGTCATCGTAAACGAAGCCAGGCGGCTCAATTACTTAACCGATCGATATAATGGCGGTCAATCGAAACGCGTTAAGTGCCCTTTTTATAGTGATAGTGCCGGCGATAGTGAAGCTGCTGGTGATGCCGCGTCCCCACGCCTATGGTGAGTACATGTCCTTATGTCCTTATTTCCCTGAAATATTTCATTCATTTCATTCTTTATTGCCAAATATTTATGAGAAATGTCATAAACCGGTTTAAGGTCATTAAGTTGGTTTAAATTCGGCTCATTATTGACCGGTTTAGGTTTATTTCAATACTGACCGGTTTAAGGTGTACAAAAGAAGGCGTTATGGTTCTGTAGGTTCATAAACCGTCTACGTTCATAATTATATACGAGAGTAGGTAGCCCTAGGTCTATAATATCCATCAATCACTTTCAATAAGACAGCTTTAAGGGTACATAGGCCTATTGCTGGATTACATAGGACGGTTTTAGATACAAGCTTCTAAAATGTCGCACTAAATTTAGTCCAGCGACATTTCTACGTACACTTAAGCGACATTTCTATGTACACTTAAATCCGCATTATTTAAAGTGATTGCCGTAAATTATAGGCCTATGCTACCTACTCTTAGATCGGTTTTAAAGGTGGAGGGTTTATGAACTTTCAGAAACACTAATGAAATTAAACCTAAACCTGTCAATAATAAACCAAATTTAAAGTAAAACTACGGATTAGGTTCCTACAGGTCTCCTATAGGCGTATTCCACAGGTGTCTCCCGAAATTTAAATGAGCCTATAATGTCTACAGGTGTAAGAAGGTTTTTTTTAACGGCTAAATTACGGTTTTTATTTCAATAACCATTTTCCCCAGTTGTAAATGTATGAGTAGTCTTAATGATTTTTCATCTTTACTGATTTCATGCAACTGCCATACTGTACCGTGTTATTGCCTTATTAACAAAGGAATGAAAGCCTATTTGAATTTGGGACTGAAGTATGATGATTTTGAAATAATTTTTGTTTGTATATGTATATATATATATATATATATATATATATATATATATATATATATATATATATATATTATATATTTGTAATACATAATTCGAAGGAATAGTAGAATTCGTTATCTACCCGTGATAAGGCGATTATGGAATTACACATTTTATTACCAACGATTGCGTCGAAATGTATGCATTATAACCCGGTATAATTACGATTTTACATAACGGTTTCTGAAGGTGTCATACACATGTATATACAGTATCTATACATGTATAGATAAATATATACATATAATTATATATATATATATATATATATATATATATATATATATATATATATATGTAACAAAAGCGAAAATACAATACATTCACATGCAGCACGTCAATTAATTTTGTCTGAACGCAATGCCTTTTATCAGAATTACATGAAATGCAACACAATACTAAAACCAACACAGCATATTTGCTTAAAGAGAGAATATAAAGGTTGGGGGGGAAGGGGTTTGGTCTCTTCCCCCTCCCCCCCAAACCCCACCCTTCGACAAAAGTGGTGAATTTATTTACGTGATGAAAGAGGTAGGATGATGACAATGATGTCCCATAAGTCACAAATAAAAAGAGCGGAGAGAGAGAGAGAGAGAGAGAGAGAGATTAACATCATCATTATCCAGTGAAACCGGCGCACCGCCGCCGGAAAACCCAATATTTAAATAAATTACGTATTCAAATGCAGATGTCATCGAGCGAAAAGCCACTCTAATATATATATATATCCAAATCCTGTTTAATCAACGAGATCTGACGGGGATTACCTGCTCCCAGCAGAGGGCGGGGATGGGGGGGGAGGGGATTTACCCCTTCCCCCGCCCCTCTTCCAATCAGTTATTGCCTGCACAGAATTGAAAATAAAACTCCCAAAAATATTAATATACATCATCAATGCGGGATTAAACTAGAACTTTGTAGGTGGGTGTTGGGGAAAGGGGGGGGTAGGGGTCCATTATCCTATTCTACGCTGTCCCGTGGACTCTTATAACCCCTCTCCCCCCATCAGTAACCTACCCCCTTCCCAAGTCCTCCTTCGGTCCCACACCCCCTCCCCCAATGTCCCAGATCATTGCGAGTGATAAATACGAGGTAATCCTTTTTCGAATACGTGCATATTGCGACGAGGATTTAAAAGGACTCGGTTTGGGAATTATTTTTAAAATGTATCTGTTACGTTATAATACCCTTTTTAAAACAGTGTGTTTGTCATTTCATTTGTTTTTTCTTTGCGCGCGCGCGCGTGCGTGATTGATGAACAAGGACCCTACGGTATGAGACTATTTTTTTGTAGTGCATTGTTTGTAATGAGTCTAGTTTAAATTGTTTTTTTCTTTACTGTCTGGCTTAACTGATAGACCTACATTATAGAACACTGTAATTTAATGCTGTTACAAATGTATCAGTATTTTTTTTAATACTTTTTGTATGTCAGAGCGTGACTGGTAAATCAACATGATTAAAAAGATATGAAAGTAAGGTATGTTATGACTTTTGATGAAGTGCTTAAAACATGTCATTTGGGATTTTAATAGTTGTAAATTTTTTTTTTTCTGATGAGCTGTAAACCCGCTGGATATAAAATTAATATGTTGTAGTTTGCCGCTGGTATTAATGTAGTGTTTGAGTTGTAGAGAGAGAGAGAGAGAGAGAGAGAGAGAGAGAGAGAGAGAGAGAGAGAGTGTGTGTAACCTGTAATAATGACATTTTAAAAGCTACTTTCAGTGTGGTAATGACGATTTCAATACTTTTTGTCCTATTTTTCTGATGAGAAAGAGAGAGAGAGAGAGAGAGAGAGAGAGAATATATGTACCCAGCAGTATGACACCATTTTAATGAAAACCTGGCATAAAGAGGATGCATTTTTTTTTTTGTATTGTTATATAGTTCATTTCAATAAATATTCCGCCTCCATGAAATCATATACGCGCTTTTGAAATGGACGGACGCCTGTGACAGATTCGTAATGATTATTAACGTGTTTGTTATGTCCATAACACACACAAAAAAGAAAAAGTAGTTATTGTCACAGTTTTGTTAATAAGAACGAAATTGGCCAAAGCGTTTAACATAATTTCAAACACGACAAAATGACGATGATTATGGTAGTTGGGAAGGTATTACCATTTTAATAACTATAATAACTATCCCCTCACGTTTCTAATATTCCCGTCACAAAAGGGAAAATAATAAATAAAAAAAAAAAAAGGGAAAGTTCAGTTCATCAAATACTCATACAACATCAATCAAACATGGCTGCCAGTTCGCCCCATTGTGAGTGAGAGGGGGAGAGAGAGAGCGAGAGAGAGCGAGTTCATATTCATGTCAATATAAATGATACAAAAGGTGCGTGTGTTTGTTTGTGCGTGTATGTGCGTTTGTTTGTATGTTTACATGCGGGTAAATTGCAATGAAAACGCGGTGGGGTTTGTTGGTTCATCTGAAAGAATTTTGCAACCGGTTTCACTGATTCTTTGTGCCTAGTTAATTTTCCTCTCTCTCTTTAGCTGCGACCAACAACAGTCGATTAAGTACCAATGCATGGGTGGACAGGAACATACTGAATCCAGTGATAAATAGGCCTATGTTGCCTTGCATCTGGGGAATGAACATAGGTCTACGGAAGGAATATAGGTCTAGGGTCTACCTGCTTTTGTAAAGAGCGCTCGACTAACTTGTTCATCAAAGCCACACATACACAGAGAGAGAGAGAGAGAGAGAGAGAGAGAGAGAGCCGTATACACACAATGGCCGGGAGGGAAATTATGTACATAAAAGTATGTGTAATAAACTGCTCGCTAAAGAATGGGGAGAATGTCAACAACTGTGAGGGCGAAGCTTCGGACTTTGAAGGTTCTCGAAATAAAAGGAGTTTTATTTATTGTTGCGAAATGAAGAGAAATCTCATCCCATGCCGAGGTAATGGCGCGGTAAGCGGATTACGTTAAATGCTTAGATGTGAGAAAATTCGGTAGACAGAGAATCCATCCTTCAACCTTGCCATGCAAGGGCTTCTCTTGTGTGCATTACTCTCTCTCTCTCTCTCTCTCTCTCTCACATGCAAACTCAAGCATAGACCCTATCCTCAGCTTTGCTCTTGTGTACATTAATGCTCTCTCTCTCTCTCTCACGTAAACTGAAGCATAGATCCTATCTTCAACTCACCCTGCGAGAGCTCTTCTTATGTACATTAGCGCTCTCTCTCTCTCTCTCTCTCTCTCTCTCTCTCTCTCTCTCTCTCTCAACACAGAGAAACCAAACCACGAGCAAACAGCGTCAGCAAACATCTACGACAGTTCAAAAGGAAGGTCAAACAATGGATGCACACCCAAAACACAATGTGAATAAATCATTTCGGGCATTATTCACAGGGACGAACGCGCTGGGGCCTTGGGTTGATGGTTCAACTGGCGCAAATAGACCTATGTCGGGGGAAATGATATTTATATGGGCTGTATGTGTATATATACATTTATAAATGTCTTTTACTGCAATCTAACAGTGTATTGTGATGATAAAAAGGACAGTGAAAAGAGGTAATACACGCTGCAACCATGTATTTCTAATATGAGTATTTGTGTATGCCTGAATTCACCAGTGATCTGGAATACGGCAGTATTTGTAGTCGAAATTTGTGGTTGCAACGTGTATTATATGTTTTTATTATATATATATATATATATATATATATATATATATATATATATATATATATATGTTACTATAAACAAACAAATGCGAAAAACTTAAAGCAAAAATAAAATACATTCTTTTTCTCCTGCTAGCTAAAGCTCTGAAAAATACTGGGGGTAAAACTATTGTCGCCTTGCGTTCCATGGAAACAAGAAAGAGAGAGAGAGAGAGAGAGAATGTGGTGGTGGTGATATGAAAAAGGGAGAGAGAGGGAGAGGGGTGAGGAAGAGGAGGAGGGGGGAGTGGGCAGTGTACAGACACCATCTGCATTGTGAAAGGCTTTGTTGTCCAGTCAGGTCGCTGGGGGTCCCAACACAATAGGAGGTTCCTCTTATAAGATATTCATAAGGGAGCCGTTCTCTCTCTCTCTCTCTCTCTCTCTCTCTCTCTCTCTCTCTCTCTCTCTCTCTCTCTCTGTGTATTTATATGTGCGAGAAGTTCATGGGATATAATTGAAATAAATGAAAAGCTATCTGTTTTTCTTAGGCTGAAGTGAGAATCACTTTTTTATAAAATACGTTATAGCATGTTGAACCATTTCTGCAATAAACGCCACTTATCCTGGATGACGCTCTTTCTTTCTAACACTTTAATATAGCACTTTGTTCTTCGTTCGTTCTAGTACTTTGTTTGCTAGCAATCCCTTTGTGTTCTCAAGTTTTGCTCCGTCAAAGATAAACTTTTAAGACTTGTAGTTCTCAAGGTAAATTCACATCGACATAGCGGCGTATCTCTTAGCGTTTGATACTGACAACATTTCTCTAGTTCAGTATCTCTCTCTCTCTCTCTCTCTCTCTCTCTCTCTCTCTCTCTCTCCGCCTTATAGCAAGTCATAAGCCAATAATATCACTCGACTCAAAACCAACTGGAACTTACCGGCGGGAGAGTGAGTTTGAAGTTGTGTGACTTAGGGAGGGGGGGAAGGGGTTAAAAGGGGTAGAGGGGGGGAGAGAAGGTTGCTGAGCCCCTAATCAGTATTCGATGCCTTATCCACCGCCCTAATGTAAACACGGACGTGGCCTTATGCATCGTGTCATCTATACGAGGTGAGGGCTGGGGATGGGGGGAAGAGGATTACAATACAAGGACTCGAGCAGTTCTCTTCCCTGGTCCCACCCACCTCTCTCTCTCTCTCTCTCTCTCTCTCTCTCTCTCTCTCTCTCACCCCTTTATCATCTTCCTGCGCCCAGAAGCACGTTTAATATACATATCACAACCAGCTACATTGCCTCATATACATAATCAGGATTACCTATCGGGTTTTAATATGCGATCGACGGTTTCAAGCCTTTCACTCTCTCCCCCCTCCCCCCTTTCTCCCTCCCTCCCTCCAACAACCAGCTTTTTATACTTGCTAATTCAGATGTTCCGCAGATAATTCGTGTCGCTGTCAATTCGGAATTAATTGTCGTTAATTGTCGTTCTTCAAGGAAGGAAATGGACGCGTGGGGGATCGGTGGACGTGCGTACGTGATGGAGATGAGAATATTAGTGCGTTTTTATTCGCGGTTTATCGAGGCGAGTTTGTGAAACGCTTTTGTTACCGTTTGTGTGCATTAGAATGCATTCTAATGTATATACACACATCCATACACGAGTATTTGATTCCTGTTCGTGCATACATACCAATGCGTCACATGCGCTTTGCTCCACGTATGCATACAAATGAAGTATAGGTCTATTCGTATGTATCCCATTTTTGTTTGTGTGTATGCGTGCCAAAGCACGTTTATCACATGTGGGGTTATTTACGCATGCAGATCATCGCACATGTGTTTACATTTAGGCTGTGTTTTGTACAGATGCCACACCAAAGCGTCACATTTCCATGAGTGGAATACTTAGGCCTATGGCTCGACCAAAGTCGGGTTATGTATTAGTGTAATGATAAATCATTGCGCGAAGGCTTTTAAATTTGCAAAAATGAAATGAAAGAGGAACAAAAAAATAACATTAGAATTAGTAGGCCTAATGCTCAAATAGAATCAACTAAAATCCCGTAACGTATTAATATAACGATAAATTATTGCTCAAAAGGCTTTTAAATATGCAAAAATGGAATGATAAAGGAACATAATAATAATAATAATAATAATAATAATAATAATAATAAGAAAACTTTCCACGAGTAGATTTAGGTCTAAGGCTCAACCAAAGTCAAGATGTAACAATAAAATTATAAACCAAGGCGTGTTGGCCTTTAAATCCGCGAAAATGGAATAATAGAGACACACAATAATGCAAAATAAGAGGAAAACAAAAAAAAAGACTTTGAAAAAGCAGTACGGTAGCACAGTGGCAATTGAGGCGACGCTCGTGAGCCACCTACATGACTTGGGGAGGGAAAAGGTTTGAGTCTCACTTGAGGACTTCAGCTCCAAGGCACTTCATGCATCCTATTGTCCTTTGAGTGCGAGAGAGAGAGAGAGAGAGAGAGAGATGGGGGAGGGGAGATATATGAAGAGCATGAGTAAAGATGGGGTTAGCCGAAGAATGAGAGAGAGAGAGAGAGAGAGAGACTTGCATGACCAGCAAACAGGGTTCACATTCGCCAACTATCAACTTACAATCACATTATCCTAATTCGGTAACATTTAAACAGCCGCAACAGGTAATATTGCAGAGTTGACAAATGAACTAAATTTACAGGAATTTAAAACAAAATGATTTACTACTAGGCCTATGCCACGGGAAATGTACAGAAAAGTAGGCCGATGAATAAATTTAGTCGTTGGGAAAAGTAAATTGAATGAATTTCGTGGTTATTCAAAGTAAATTTTTAAAAAGTACTTCGGTGTATACGTCCAAAGGGGATGAAATTCAGTATTTGAAAATTAATCTCAAGTCTTATTCCCGAGACTAATTTAACCAGTTTAATTTAAAGACAATTAACATTCTCAACCTGTTTCATTTCAAGACCATTAAGACAATACATAATTCTCAGCCTTTTTCACTTCAAGACAAATATGAGTACATAATTCTCAATATGTTTCATTTCAAGACAATGACATCACTCTCACAACCTGTTTCATGTCGAGACAAGACAATATGACAACTCTGACAACCTGTTTCAAATCAAGAAAATCAAGGCAATACATAACTAGATCTAAACCTGTACCATTCCAAGACAATCATGACAAATATATAATCTAATATACAACTAGACCTAAACCTGCGTCATTCCAAGACAATCAAGACAATACTCACGGGTGCTGTCGTCTCTATGGAGGAGGTGTTTGGAGCTCAGCAACGACAGGGGGTGGCTCGTGGGACCCACCAAGGAACCGGTAAACCCCGATAATAAGCCTGGAAGGGTAATCGAAAAAGCCACTTTTAGAAGTATAAATACTATAAGGCCTTTATATTGTGGACAGACAGCTGAAAAAAAAGTTACCGTAACTTTTAAAGTGATTTAATGGCTTCTTAGAAAGGTACTTTGCTAATTCAAGCGCAGTGGAATATTGTATAGGGTTCTTGTAACAAAATTGTACACGTCTTCGCTGCTTAGAAGTTATTACAATGATTTTTTTTCTCTACTGGTCAAGTTTAATTAAAAGAGTTATGTACTAAAACGGTACTAACGAGCAAGTAAAATCAATAAAAAAAATTTTTGTTGTTGAAACGGGTCACTAATAAAAAGTACAATGGTACTTCTATTTTCGATTGAAAGTAGCACATGAATCATACCACACAAATATCTCACTAAATATGCTTTGAAAGAATTATTTTTCTTGCAAAAAATAACAATAAAACCTGTCAAATCAGGACTCGAAAAATAAAAAAAAAAATTGTCAAAATAACCTACACATACAAAGTCATTTAAAAAAAAAAAATCTTAAATCTACCATTAAGTCCAAAAACTAGACCCAAAAGTCTTCCTCCTTCCTGAAACGATAAAAGAGACTGAGAAGGAACTTTTTATTTTTGTTTTGAAGACTTACTTGCAGCGGAAGAAGGCGGAATCGAGGGTAGGCCCGGCAGCGCAGGATGAGGTCCTAGGGGAATGGGCGGGGCGTGGCCTGCATGCGGTAAGGCCGCCTGCTGCGCTTGCATCTGTTGCTGAAAGACACAATACCCAACCATACACGGCTTCAGTCATTTTTTTATATCTCAATAGATTTCTAGGTGACTATGAGTGTGTATGGAGGGTGGGGGGGTGGGTAAGTGGGTTATGAGTGGGAGTGAGACAATCAACGTGGTGTATGTGGGGAGAAGTACTGTTGTTGTGAAAGTTGGTTTGTGGGGTGGGGTGATGGTGACTGCATGTACTTGTTTGTGAAAGGGGTGGTTGTGACAAAACTTGCGATGTTTGTGTGAGGCTGACTTGTGTACGGCACGGGATGTTTGTTAAGGAGTTTTGTCAAATAACTAGTTTCAAATTCGAACTCCTGATCGTATTATTATTATTGCTGTAAACTTGATTTATCAAATTGAAAAATAATAATCAACTATAAGAAAATGATATTGAAATTATAAACGGATAACATCAGTGACGAACAAGTGAAATATAAAAACAATTCAATATAAAAATCTACTCCAAATTAAGGCTCACTTCAACGCATTAGCCAATTCTCTTAAATTCTGACAAACCTTTTAATATAAACGAACAGCTGACGCCTTAATGAAACACACAAGGCAAGTACGACTCAGAAACCCCTGATACAAAAAGCTGCGACCAGACATAATTAATGCGATTTTGTCATGATGTCATTAGGAGTCGCTCACCTTTTACCGTCTAATGACACTGTAAAATTTCATTTGCAATTACCTTCCATTAATCTCGCGTCTGGCGTGCTGATAATCATCCGCGGAACAACTCGGGAAGACTTATTTAAAGGCGAAAGGTGAAATCCATTAAGCACGAACGCAGAGACGTGTCAGCTTTTATTCATTTTTATTTGAGATTTATTTCTAGGTGCGTCTTCGTCAGGAAAGTGAGATCGATTGGAACCTCGCGTGATTTGACGCGTTTTAAATAAACGAAGAAAAATATATATACAAGGGTGAATCCGCTAATGCTTTGATGAATAGGTTTTTAAACATTTGTTTAAAAACCCGTTCATTAAAGCATTAGCGGATTAAACTTGTGTGTATTTCTTCATTACAAATTCCATCTACCGATCATCCTTGGAGAGAGAGAGAGAGAGAGAGAGAGAGAGAGAGAGAGAGAGAGAGAGGTTCGACTGCGGCCGCTCACAGAAGCGCGCCAAACTTGGTCAAAGCGCGCCAAACACGGCTTAAACCGCGCCATTAATACCCGCCAGACATCAAAACTCTCTCTCTCTCTCTCTCTCTCTCACAGGTCCCGCGGGAGATCTTTACATGCTAATTGCTCCCTGGCCTGCGCCAGTCTTGGGCTTTTAGCATTCCCCATTTGGCGGGGCTAATGCACATGTAAATCGAGGGGCTGACATGAACTGGCAACAGCCGATCGGGATGCGAAACTGCCCTGATACTTACACGGATATCTCTCTCTCTCTTTCTCTCTCTTAAGAGTCTTATTGAGAGGGCAGGCGGATATGTGACTCTCTCTTGACGTTCTTGAGCTCAAAAGTCTGCAGCTTTGACGAACGATATTGTAATGTGTGAGCTCTCCCTCGTATTATACTAAATGAAGCAGCTGTTTTTTCAATGACATAGTACTAGGTTAGGCTTCGTATGCCAATACAATGACAGGCAAGGTTAGGCTGTTAATGACAGTACTAGGTCAGGTCATGTTAGGCTTTATATGACATAGTACAAGGATAGATTATCTTAGGCTGTTTAATGACGTTAAGTAGGCCGCTTAATGGCATAGTACGATGTTAGGCTAAGCTTTTTACAACATAGTACAAGGCCAGGTTAGGTTAGACTTCTTACGACACCGAACAGTATACTTCAGGTTTGGCTGTTTAATGAGATTAGGTTTAGCTGTTTAATGACAGTACTCGGTTACGTTACGTTACGCTTTTAATGGCAGTACAAAGATAGTACTAGGTTAGGGTTAGGCTCGTTAACGACAAAGTACAAGGCACATTTCTCCAGGTATATATTTAACCCTTTCAGAATAAAAGCGTCGTAGTGTAGCCTAATTTAAGAGAAAACTGTAGGAAATTGTCGATGTTAAAATAGAAAATAATGAAAGCTGAATTTTTCCACGTGCGAGAATGTGTCCCAATCGCCAAGCATTCTGGAATTCCTGAAGTGAATTGTTTAATTTCTTTTTTCTTTTAAAGTTTAGAGTTGATATTAGCCTGTAGCCAAATTCACTTAGTATGTGGTTAGCGTTTGGCGGTCTCTAGGTAGCAAATAGGAACAAAGGCGGTTACATGTTTAACCTCCAGTATATAAAGAATTTTAAAAATAATTTGTGTTTTCCTACACACACACAATATATATATATATATATATATATATATATATATATATATATATATATATATATATATATATATATATATATATATATATATATATCAACAAACCCACTACACCAATGCGGCCTTTAGTCAAGGTACTTAACAAATACCTCTTAATTGACAACAACAAAGCCAATTATCTTGACATTTCTCTTGGCGTGGGTAATGGCCGCCGTTTATCTGTTGTTGCCAGAAATCACCTGATGATTCCTTCTACAGAATTTTTGCGGTTTTATTCGATTAACTTTTTCTTCGAGGGAAGTCTGCGTCTTACATGCACTGTTTTATGTGTTTATATATGTTTAAATGTATATTTTACTTATATTTATATACGTGTGTTTGTCATGGTATTTAAATATATATTTTATTTATATATATTGTATTTATATACGTGTATTTTTCTTGGTATATAAGCCTAGCTTTGTTTTGCGTGGAACTGCTTTACACATATCCTCTCTCTCTCTCTCTCTCTCTCTCTCTCTCTCTCTCTCTCTCTCTCTCTCTCTCTCTCTCTCTATATATATATATATATATATATATATATATACTCTGCAAGTGCTAATGGACACTTTATGTGGAACGGTCGCCAGCTACGCTTACAGGACACATATCCATTAGCACTTGAAGAAAAAAAAGTATCATATCATCATAAAATATATATATATATATATATATATATATATATATATATATATATATATATATATATATATATATATATATATATATATATATATATATATATATATGCTGAGACAATAAAAAAAAGACAAACATACGAATATACTGCACATACTATCATACAAAGAACTAACATTAAAGACCTTTTGTCTCTTGTTTTAACTCTTGGACACGAGGTTCGTGTATTGACTTAAATTAAGAAAGAAAGAAAAAAAAAAGAGGGATGACAATTTAGAACACTGTCGAAGCCTTTGGGGTGTAGGGGGGAGAGGGAGGGGAGGGTAGAGGAAGGGGGTATAGAAAGGGAGTTGGGTGGGCGTGTTCTTGTTTTATGAGTGTGTGCATACCAGGTGGCGGACCGTTTGCATATCTAAATTGATGGTTGACATCAATTTCGTGATAATGGCCTTGTCAACACGTTACACGATAAGCCCGTTCAATTGAGTAAATGCCTTAGCCGGCCCCCTTCTCCCCCCATAAACCCCAGGCCCCCCGCCACCCCCCTATCCCGCCGGGACGATATTTGACCAGGCATAATTTGGGTGTTTCCGTCGACATATGACCCACGCCATAAAATCATTACACGGGGCGAAAGAAAGAGAGAGAGAGAGAGAGAGAGAGAGAGAGAGAGAGAGAGAGAGAGAGAGAGGAAGGGAATAAGGGGAATGACAACAACAGGTTTGGGTGATAGAGGAAGCAATAAAGAGGAGCTTAGAATGACGGGTGATAGAGGTAACTGCAGAAGAGCTTAGAACAACAACAGCTTTGGGTGACAAAGGAATCTTAGAGAAGAGCTTAGGGCAACAACACCCAAAGAGGCAACTAGAGAAGAGCTTAGAACAACAACAGCTTTGGGTGACAGAGGAATCTAGAGAAGAGCTTAGAACAACAACAGCTTTAGGTGATAGAGGAATCTAGGGAAGAGCTCAGAACAACAACAGCTTTAGCTGATAAAAACTAAAGCTCTTGAAACAACAACAGCTGACAGAGGAAACAAGAAATACTTAAAACAGGAATCGCTTAGAACAACAGCATCGGACAGAGGAAATTTAGAACAACAACAGCTGACAGAGGAAACTAAAGACCAAGAACTGATCAGCAGTGAGTCCTGGAGTCTCTGTCATCAAGGGAAACTCTTTCAAAAGGGGAAGCGGGGGAGGAGGTTTGCCCAGCAACGGCCAAACCCACTCCTCTTTCCCCTTCGGAAGGCTGTCGCTGAACTATTACCATACAAAGGGAAAGGGCGGAGGGGCCGCCGTTCAAGTATTGTTTGGGGGGTCTTCGATGGAAACCTAGAGAGAGCCGTTGCAAAGGCTCCATCATCCTATTACTACTACTACTTACCATCCACCCTTTGTCCCTCAACTATATACCGATTACCTCCTCTCTTCCAGTATTGGCAGGTGGAGAAAGAGGTGGACCATAAGGGTTGTTTTTTTTAAGTGAAAGAGGAAGAAGGAAAAAAGAAGACGAAGGCGAGAATAAGAGCGAGGGAATAATACCTCTCTGCAACCGGCATTCGTGTATTGCTCCATAATCCATTAACCCTACCTGACAACTATTATACCTCACGCGAACAGAGCAAAAGGTGAGGTGCTACATGCCGCAGTTTCTCATGACCTGCAGCGTTTACTTCCAGGAAAAAAAAAAAATTCTTAGTAAAAAAACTGCTCTTAGGAAAAAAACTGCTTAGGAAAAAACTGCTCACAGGTAAAAAAAAAAACTGCTCTTAAAAAAAACCTGCTTAGAAAAAAAAAAAAAAAACTGCTCGCAGGTTTAAATAACTGCTCCCATGTTTAAGAAAAACTGCTCCCAGGGTAAAAAAAAACTTGCTCTCAGGTTTTAAAAACTAAGATAACTACCAGATTTTTAAAAACTGCTTCCAGATTTTAAAAAATGATCCCAGGTAAAAAAAAAAAAACCTGCTCCCAAGTAAAAAAAAAAAAAACTTCTCCCAGGTAAAACAATTCCCATAGTTTAAAAAAAATGCTCCCAGGTAAAAAAAAAAAACTGCTGCAAGATTAAAAAGAACTGCACTCCCTGGTTAGAAAACTGCTCCGAACATTCATTTACTTACTCCACCATCAGTCGAGATACTGACAGACAGGCTTGCTCTCTCTCTCTCTCTCTCTCTCTCTCTCTCTCTCTCTCTCTCTCTCTCTCTCTCTCTCTCTCTCTCTCTCTCTCCCTCGAAGGGTCACAAACACGGCCGAAAAAACGCCAGGGAATCATCAAGAGCGATTTCACACACAGACAAGAGGCGTGAAATCAAAACAAGCAAAACACAAGCACAACACAAGCAAAACAAAAAGGCCACAGCCCTCGGCAAGGAAAGGCAAGAGGGTATTAAGATGCATGTATGCAAGCAATTGCAACAAGAAGTTCGTCCAGAAAGATGTCCGTGTCTTGACTTATTGTTGCTTGTTCCAAGCACTCGCAAAACAAAGAGCGACTGTGTGATCGCTTCAAAATAGCTCAGAGAGAGAGAGAGAGTCTTCACTGATTGCATATTCCAAGGGCTTGCAAGCAGTGTGGTCGCTTCAGAACCAAATAAGAGAGAGAGAGAGAGAGAGAGTCTTCGCTGATTGCATATTCTAAGCGCTTGCAAGCAGTGTGGTCGCTTCAGAACCAAAATGAGAGAGAGAGAGAGAGAGAGAGAGAGAGAGAGAGAGAGAGAATCCTATTTTAAGAGACAAAGGAAGGATGAAAAAATATTCTAGCTCCGTTTAATACTGAAGAGAGAGAGAGAGAGAGATGGAATCCTATTTTAAGAGACAAAGGAAGAAAGTAAAAGAGAGAGAGAGAGAGAGAGAAATGGAAGAAAACACAAAAGACGAAAGCGAAGGGAAAACGAGAGATGGCAGATAAATAAAAGAAAGCTGACTTTTACCAAGATAAGAACAGTGACCACACATAGCAAGAGAAAGCTCGGAGAAAGCTATCGAAAGTCGACGAGTATGAAAACTGCACAGAGAAAGAGGTAGTGAAGAGTTTGCAATAAAAATCCAGGCGAGATAAAGGAAGGAAGGAAGAATGTAAGAGACCCAGAAGCAACGAATGTTTGACGACACAACGAAAGGTGAATCAGAATGTAAAAAAAGATGCAAGCTGCAGGTGATTAGAGAGCTGGAATGTAAAGTAAAATGTCAAGGAGAGAGAGAGAGAGAGAGAGAGAGAGAGAGAGAGAGAGAGAGAGAGAGAGAGAGAGATAAAACTCTGCTCCCAAGTTATTCAAGAGCTTGTAAAAAAAAAAGAAGCAAAAATGAATTCAAGATAAGGGTTCTCCGACATTTTTGTTATCACATTGTCTCGTTTCTTCCCTGAACGTTTCCCCGGAGAGAGAGAGAGAGAGAGAGAGAGAGAGAGAGAGAGAGAGAGAGAGAGAGAGAGAGCCATGTAGCCACTTCCCTGACGCTAACTCGAGATCCATCCTTCATTCTCTTATTTTTTCCTTCTGTCGTTTTTCTTGAGGAGGAAAAATGTTTACCCTTCCGAGACGTTTCTTCCCTTTTTTCCCTTTATTCCTCCCTTTTTTTCCCTCAAGAAGACGGGGGCGGCTGAGCCCAGCTCCCCCTGAATATTATGGTTTCGGCTGGAAGAAAAAAATATTAAAAATATGTTGAAAAAAAAAATGGGTAAAAATTATCTGTAAATGGTTATTTCATCTATTCCCCTGAATGAGGGGAAACCGACGGCTAAACGCGCGCGTGCTCGCGCGCTTGCTAACGCGCGTGCGCATGCTCATAGAAAGAGACTACGAGATGAGGATTTGCATTTTATGGGGGGGAAAGACGCCGATAATACTCTCTCTCTTGGACGGTTTATGCAAGGGAGGCAGCAGCCAACCGCATTAACGCTTCTTATCGACAATCCTCTCTCTCTCTCTCTCTCTCTCAGCCTTTTTTACTTCTTCTTCTTCTTCTTCTTCTTCTCGCCATTTGTAGAAGAAGCACCACCATTATCGCGCAGGCGACAAATGTCGCTATCTGTCCAAAATGGCTGTTCGCTTTTTTTTTTTTTTTTTTTAGATCGGGGAGGAAGACAACATATACAGTCTAGCTGGCTTCAAGGCGCTCTCGCGCGCCTATTACAGAGCCATTATGTCCTCGGAGTCTTGATTTTTTTCTCTCTCTCGTCTCTTAGCGAACACAATCAAGATTCTTTTCTCACTCCAGAGTCTGGTGGTGAAGAATGAAGTGCAGTGCTGTCACTATCTTTGTATACATTACTTGCGCGCGCGCATGCGTGCGGGGATGCAATAAACATTGGGAAAAGTATTCAAATATGTGTAAATACGCAGATGACTAATATTGTTTGGGTACGTTGACTTTCAAAAGGGATTATATGATTCAAATGCATTGAGGGCTGTATTTTTTGAGTAATGAAGGCTTAACGAGATATATATATATATATATATATATATATATATATATATATATATATATATATATTTCTGATTTGCATCAGGATTGAACCCAGGCCTTTTCAACAGAAAGGCGAGGCCTGGTTTAGATCCCGACGTGATTCATAAACTTATTTGTGTTCCACACGTAATTGTGTTGATTACTTCTAATATATATATATATATATATATATATATATATATATATATATATATATATATATATATATATATATATATATATTGTTTGTTTATTTATTTATTTATTCATAAATAATAAGCCTTAAGTATCGTTTAATATCGACTTCACAATACCTCGCGAATAACGTACATGCGTATAATTGACAAAAATTCTTCTACATTATATACATGTTTGTATGTATGAATGTATGTATATTTGTATAGATATATATATATATGTATATATGTACTGTATATGTATACTTGTGTCTTGAATGAGTGCTTCTCCATTATAAATATTTAATTTCATAACTAGACTAACAAAGTGTCAAAAATATCTAAATGTGATACATAATTGGTGATTGGAGAATGGAACCTCCGTGAGTGAATACAGGAATAAAAAAAAAAAGCAGGTGATGTGATAACACACAATGGGTGAAAGATAATGATGATAAAAACACTAGCTGACAATAAATAATAATAATAATAATAGTAATAATATAATAATAATAATAGGCATAGCACATATATATATTTATATATAAAATACTTACGTTTGCAATTTAAAAATTTTTTTTACTCAAATATGAAATAGGACAATCTTAGCAGAAATGACTTTTTTGCTTCTTAAAATGAGAGAGAGAAGAGAAAGAGAGAAAGAGAGAGAGAGAAAGAGAGAGAGAGAGAGAGAAGAGAGAGAGAAAGAAAGAGTAAGGCAAGAGCGACTCAGTGCAAACGAAAATCCGATATTACTCTTTGCAAACACTACAGACATAAGGAATAATCTTAACCTTTAAAGGACTTAATTTTTTTTTTTGGAGGAGAAAAACAAAATAAAAAATATATATATAGATTCGTGGTAATTAAAGGAGAAGAAAGACTTAATTTAATCATTTTATATTTAAATTTACTCCTCTAAGAGCACAACCATTCAGCATGACCAAAACAATAATAAAAATTGAACTTAAAGATTAATTTAAAAAAAAAAGTCAAGAAAATAGAACAGATCATATATATATAATGTTACATTACTTTTGAAGGACCAAAAAGGTTTTCAGTTCCCTGACGTACAACTGTGACACTTTTCCTGACGTATAGCTGTGACACTTCCCTGACGTACAACTGTGATAGTTTTCCCTGGCGTACAACTGTGGCACTTTTCCCTGGCGCATAACTATGACAGTTCAGTTCCCTGACGTACAACTGTGACAATTTTTCCTGACGCACAACTGTAACACTTCTCCTGACGTACAACTGTGACAGTTTTCCTGACGTACAGCTCTGACACTTTTCCTGACGTACAACTGTGACACTTTTCCTGACGTACAACTGTGATGACAGTTCCCTGACGTACAACTGTGAGTTTCCCTGACGTACAATTGTGATGACAGTTCCCTGACGTACAACTGTGATGACAGTTCCCTGACGTACAACCGTGATGACAGCTCCCTGACGTACAACTGTGACAGCTTTCCTGACGAACAACTGTGATAGTTCCCTGACGCGAAACTGTGGCAGTTTTCCTGACGTACAACTGTGAAATTCCCTGACGAACAACCTTGACAATTCCCTAACGCGAAACTGTGGCAGTTTTCCTGACGTAACTGTTGATCTACTGCCCAGTACAAAAACTTCTAATTTCCTCCTTCTCTTCTAAATCTAGAATGGTGCTATTTCTAAATAATTTTACCAATTAACCATTCATAAACATTACAGATACTACCGCCTATCAGATGTTTCTGTAGTCACAGACTTTCCATAATACCTACGCATATATACATCAGGTCTTTGGTGCCACAGATACAACACTTACAAACTAATGGGACTTCTCTAATTCCTGCTCAAGTTCGGCTGTAGAAACCACACTGATTCCCCACTCAGCCCTGTTGTTGCAGTGTCTTACACACTAGCTACCTAAGTTGAATGCAGTGATTTGGAGAGCTAGCGTGCAAAAGCATTGTCTGCTAACCGTATCTACCAGTGAACTTATAATCTATTGTTAATTTCTCCAACATTTTTAAAAATTTGTAGATGGCAGGGGTACATGTAAATTCCTAATTCTCATCTTCAAGCATTAAATACCGCTTCAGAAAGTAAGTTCTGTTGATTAAGAAGACGGTCGAATCGCCTTCTCCTAGCTGATTAAAGTCTTACTTAAACCTAAGTTGTATATATATTAATTTTTATCATCAACTTATTCTATCTTATATTCCTTTCTTTGTACTAAAATTACTCCTATTGCTTCCCCCGCCCCCGCCTCTGAATCCCCTCTGAAGCACCTAGAAAGCCCTTGCAACATATTCCTTCACATATATTAGGCATAAGTGCACTCTCTGTGACATCATCAGTGCACTCTAGTGAATTCCTTTTACGTCCTTTAACGGTTAATGACATCCAAAGAAAACGGGATACTAACCAAAATACGGGGTAACTCGTTTCTCTGCTGCTGTAAGGCAATAGAACAGAATCTATAACCGATTTATCATTAACTTGAAGTCATCATCAATCATCAATCATCACAAAAGAAATAACATTTTTCAATCAATTTTTTTTTAAGAAAAAAATTTTTTTTACATGAAAGGTTGTCTCAACAAGTGTGTGTAACAACATTACTTTGCTTCAAGAGTTTGATGATGAGTAAAAAAAAAAATTTTGGAAGTGGTGTTGTCTGAAAAAACATATAAATGCATAGATATATATATTATACAACAGTCAGCTCTACAAGACTCAATACACTGCAGAAGAGAAAAGATCCCTTTTGGTCACTGAAGGCTAACTTAGTACTAGATCACATCCAGTGAAGCCTAACTTTCTCTTTTTTTAACACATCTGGAAGTCTGTCTTTGAATTCCTTAAAATTCCTTAATATACTACTTCTCAAACTTCATTGTGATAATAGATCTAAGAAGAGAAGGCTCTGAGAGAATTCTCTCACCTGTTTTCTCTCGTGTATTATCAAAATGTAGTTTGGTTTGTCCACATAAAGCTATAAAATTATATGTTGTTGAGCAATGACAATAATGATCTGTGCCACACAAACCCAGTTTTATCAGTAAGTAGGACCCTTCAAAGATTGAAACAGTTCCCTTAACACTAACCTATGTATTCTTAAGTTAAAATATAAGTAAAACCTCAACTCTTTACCAATACAGTATTCTGTGAGGCATAAGAAATAATTGACGGACGTATTGCATACCAAACATTGCATAAAGTATGGCATACTGCTCTAGCCACACAAGTTCAGGGAATACCACTACCTCAGTTACACACAATAAATTATCTCTGCTGATTATCCAGATCCTTTAGTCTTTCATTAAATTTTACAGATGGCCACTTCCACCAGCTCTGTATCAGTGTGGAACTTGCTCTAGTGTTACCTCGCTAGCACATCTGAGTCTTTCATTCCCATTACTCTGAACTCGCAGATTGGTCTTACTGGTAGTATTATTGGTAACGTTGCCCTAAACATTAGGTTCAGTTGAAAAGCATAGGACTGTTTGAAGTGTTATTCAAGTAAGCCACATTAGTGTTCTTGTCTTCACTAAAAAAATTGCTAAAAAGTGCAAAAATGCCATATCTTGAAAAATTGTTACAGCATCTTATCGATAAGTCTTCTTTTCCTTATTTTTTAACTACCATTGCTTTATTTTTTCTTTGGAAATATGTGATATTGTTAATTTCTTCTACAGTCACTGTCCTGAGTAAAATAGGCTTTGCAAGTGGCCACATAGGTTTATTCATTGTAATTGTTCAGTCTGAATATTAATAATTAACGAAACGTTGGTAACCCTTCAAAAAATTTATTATCTTGAAAATAATAATTCTCTCCACCTTGCAAACTTAATGAACTTGCTGGGTTGAGAATGCAATACGTCCGCTATTGAATCCCATCACTGCTTACTTGACTAGTCCACAACTGGCCTGTGTTATGACCAGCAGTCCATACCCTAATGCCCTTAAAAACTGATCTAGATTCTAGATGAACCCTAGGGAGAACCCACGAACTGTAAAAAGACCTGACCTAGTGACTCACACCTTTGCAGAAACGGAAAACACAACGACCATGCGGAGGAACGCAGCAAAGCACTAAGGGGCTGTCAAATTTGCTAAAAGTGACAATTTAAAAAAAAAATTAAAAACTTGGTGTTTCAGGGGGCCGTTCCTCCTGTAGCTCAGTGAAGAGCTGCAGCTCAGTGAGGAAACTGAAGCTGCGCTGCCGTGTGCTTTTATAAAGGGGCATCGCCCCCAAGGGCGCTGTATTTTCCGCAGCTGCTGAGCTGGAATCTTAGGGGGAACCACACACATCTCACCTCCTTCCTTCCCTGGGGAACTTACTTACCCCGATTATGGCGTTGAGCTCTGTCATCGTCACCTGTTTCGCTCTCTCTATCGCGGCTGCCACTTGCTGTTGGTGCTGCGAAGGCAGAGGCCGTCGGGGAAGGATGCCGCAAGTAGCAGTAGCAGTAGCAGTAGCAGTAGCAGTAGCAGTAGCAGTAGCAGCAGCAGCAGCAGCAGCAGGAACGTGGAGAAGAGAAATGACGCAATAAGTAAGAAGACATTGAAACACTGGATCATAAAATTTTGCGCCAGAAAAACTTAACTTTATTCACAGACAATGACGCAATATTTTTTTTTTCACAGATTCACACACAATGACGCAATGCTTTCTCACAGACAGTGACGCAATATATGTTTTTATTCACAGACAATGACGCAATGCTTTTTTTCACAGAGAATGACGCAATACACCCTTCACAAAAAAATTACGCGAGGAATTTAATGAAACTTCCATTCGTCCAAATATCGATCATTCACAGACACCCGGTGACCGCACAAACAAACACGGCCGTCATAAACACAAAAACACACACACACAAACACACAAACACCTCTTAAAAAAAAGGGGGGGAGGGGGGCCAAAAAGAATTTAGCATCGCGCGCGCCCACATAAACAACGCACTAAAATATAAATAAAAACACACTCGCTTAAAATCCGGCTCTACATTGTATTGACATTCAGCCCACAATCCTCATACATAAATTGTGGAAAAAATAGTGCGTTGGGGGGCACCGCCTATCCTACCCCTCCCCCCATTGCCGAGTGCGACCCAGCCAGGCGGAAGGCATAGAGAGAGAGAGAGAGAGAGAGAGATAGGGGACGGGTACCCACCCAGAAAAAGCGGGCCCCCTTTGATGTTATTGAAAATTACATGTATGTATTTTTATTCAAACTTTTCTCTTTTTCAGTGATGCATATACACTTGGATTCCCTTTTTTTTTAGGGGGGAGAGAGAGAGAGAGAGAGAGAGAGAGAGAGATGAGAGAGAGAGAGAGAGAAGAGAGGAGAGAGAAAGAGAGAGAGAGAAAGCGTGTATATGACCTTTTGACCTTTTAATGGTGGGACAAAATGATAGATGGAAATATACGACCTAAGCCCACTGGATTATATATTATATATATATATATATATATATATATATATATATATATAATATATATTTTAATATATATATGCATACATACATACATCATACATACACCCATTCATAAGCACTGACCACCCTCAGTATATACGGAATATAAAACATTAATTAAAATGGAGCACTGTTCCCACTTACCTCTTGTGATAAAAATGGCATAATTTGAGCGAGAATTGCGTTCAGCCTCTTCCCGATTTCCGTCTGAAAATAAGAGAAGAAGAAGAATTAGGAATTTGATGAGAATATTATAAGAATAACAATGACAACCGCTGAGTCTTATGAAATAATAATGTATCGGGGATATATATATGGGAATGTTTAACTCTGTGATCAATATTTTTAATGTTTTTCCTAATTTTGTTTAGTCTGTAACTAATGTCGCTGAGAGGAGAGAGAGAGAGAGAGAGAGAAGAAATCATTGACAGGTAGAAAATAGGACAGAGAGAAAGAGAGAGAGAGAGAGAGAGAATGAGGTTAGAAAAACAGGGCAGAGCGAGAGAGAGAGAGAGAGAGAGGTCAGAAAAATAGGGCAGAAAGAGAAAGAGAGAAAAAAATGACGGTAGAAAATAAGACAAAGACGAGAGAGAGAGAGAGAGAGAGAGAGAGAGAGAGAGAGAGAGAGAGAGAGAGGTCGAAGAAATCGACGGTAAAAACAAGACAGAAAGACAACAGAGAGAAAAGGAGGAAATGGTGAGACGTGGAAAAACACAAGTATTCGACGTCGACCAGCGCCCCCCCGCCCAAAAAAAAAAAAAAAAAAAATCGACGATCAAATACCATAACTCCTGAACCTGAACCGACCACCACATTGGGGGCGAAAAGCGTTCCCTCCCCTCCCCCCCCTCCTCATAAAAGCTTATGAAACCTATAAATAACATTCCTCGATGCCCCGGTCGCTGCTAAATTTGCATTTATGGTCGGTTTCCACGAGATGCGCAGTCGTCAGTCACACGGCCGGGAGTCGAGGAATGCGCGCACGCATGCACGTACACGCATACGTGCGCACGCAGGCAATCGCAAGCACACGCAGAACCGTTTGGGAGGAGCGTAGGTTGGTGCGGCTTGTTGCGTGCACACACGCCCGCAAGACGAGCGGCTAGCTGGCGAGACACGGCGGGTCTGAATGCAGATGGATAGTATACAGTATATACATATGCAGATATATATATGTATAAATAAATAAATATATATAGTATATATTTATATCGATATATGTGTGTATATATATATATATATACATATACATGTATATATATATATATAGATATATATATATATATATATATATATATATATATATATATATATATATATATATATATATATATATATATATATATATATATATATATATTATATATATATATTATATATATATGTATATATATATATATATATATGTAGGTAATGTGTATATATGTATATAATATACATGTATGTATACATACAGTATATATTATATGAGAGAGAGAGTGAGAAAGAATAACTTGTATCATACTTTCATTTGAAATAACGCTCTTAATATCGTCATCATCATTCACCATCGCTATTATTAGGCAATTATCATTATTTATCTGTAAACCAATCAACAACAACAACAACAAAAAAAGAAAAGAAAAAACAGGAGAGTAAATTATCGCCATAATAAGTTATCAATTCGCTTTCGCGGTCCGGCATTCGCGCGCATTTTTCCAATGATACACATTTCCATTCTGGAAAAATATATATATATACTCGTCTGTATTTGCTTTCAGCACTAAAAATTTATGGATCACTCTGTACCCTACTCCCTCCCCTTCCCCTTCCTATACCCAGATACTTCCCCTACCCCCGAGGAAAAAAAAAATATGAAAAATAAAAAAATTACTCAATCAAATATCGTTGCCTCCGAATATGTCAAAATGCATCGTTGCAATTTCACGTCACGGGGAAGGGGAAGGGGGTAGGGAGGGGAGGGGGAAGAGAGAAACATCATCACCAAATCAGATTAATCATTCATTTGCCAAAAAACATAGTTCGTTTCGGCGGCAAAAAATAAAAAAATGCAAAAAAAAAAAAAAAAAAAAACTCGGCCAAAAAAAAAAAAAAACTCGGTCAAAATCGAAATACCAGAATCCAACCACTTTACACATAAATATGTCACGGAACAGATCGCTCTCGCCCGAACGAAGTTTTTTTTAATTTTTTTTTTTTGGGGGGAAGGGTAGGGATGAGGTTGGGGGGGGGGTTTAAAAAATACATCTCTCACTCCATCAGGCTTTTCCATTAACTGTCAAATAACACCGAAACACATCACTCACTTATTTCCCTTACCCCTTCGCCCCCCCCCGAAAAAAAATCATCATCCTATTAAACAAACCATCAAATCTCATTATTACATGAAAAAAAAAACATGGTTTGTAAATGCCTAATAAAAATATATGTGCATAAGCTGGGATGTAGGGAGGGGGGTTAGAGGGGAGGGTGAGGGGAGCCCACACTAATACCGGCTGTGTCAAAGAGCTTTAATGAGTATTTTTTTTTCATCAATTTTTTTTTTTCGGGGACAAAACGTGATTCATGTTATTGAAGTAATTAATACGACAGCTCCCAAGCGATCGATCCCAGATTTTTTTTTTTTTTTTTTTTTTTTAGTTTTCTGTTTGCCGTTTCGTAATTTTTTTTTTGTTTTTTTTTGAAGGGTTGGGTTTAATACACGAAATGCTTGCTTGCTGCTTGCTTTGAATAAATAATGTCTCTGCCGTCTCTTGGTTTTGGAAAAGCTGCGAAAAGCTATGCTTTTTAACATGTTAGGTATGTAGGTTTGATGTGGAGTAACCCCTCCTCCTCCTCCTCCTCCTCCTCCTCCTCCTCCTCCTCCTCATCAACGCCCAACACGAAACACTACTACCAGTCATGTTGATCAAACAGCTTTTGCAAACACCCAATTTGTATTTAAAACAGCGAAAATCATTTACGCAGCAAATCGCGTCATTTTTATGCCACCGCTGCAATTTATATTTATTTATTTATTCGCTCTCTCGTTGCACATTTTCCATCAGGACAAACGCCAGAAAGGTCGTTTTGGCCTGTTTAATTTAACTGTATTGATATTATATTGTTGTAGTTGTTGTTTTTGAAAGATAAATAAATAAATCCCGTATTATTCGGTACATAGATTAATGGCAAACATGATTATTCAGTCAGAATATGCTTTAGATTACTTCAGAAATTATGTAAAGGTATTTGAGTAGAGAGAGAGAGAGAGAGAGAGAGAGAGAGAGAGAGAGAGAGAGAGAGAGAGAGAGAGAGAGAGAGAGAGAGAGAGAGAGAGAGAGAGAGAGAGAATTAATTCAGACGTTATGTAAAGGTATTTGACACTTTCCAACACAAGGTCACAAAAACGTCTAATGCAGAGAGAGAGAGAGAGAGAGAGAGAGAGAGAGAGAGAGAGAGAGAGAGAGAGAGAGAGAGAGAGAGAGGGGTCAAATAAAAGTTACAAAATAAAAAAAAAACTACACAAAAGCACCAACTAGCAGCAGCGTTACCCCTCTGCTGCAGGTAAATAAAAAAAAAAAACACACAGCCCTGTCTTTTTTTTTTTTTTTTACAGCAGCGCCGCCGTCATAAATAAACAGCATCTCGCGCAGCACAAAACAAAACTGCTGCAGCAATTAGAGTTCAAAAAAAAAAAAAAAAAAACAGCAATACATTTTCGCATTACAATAATCTGCATTTATATGAGAGAGAGAGAGAGAGAGAGAGAGAGAGAGAGAGAGAGAGAGAGAGAGAGAGAGAGAGAGAGAGAGGATTATTTGAGACTCTGGAACAATGGAGCGGGCGGGGAGCTCCGCCCCCCTGCAGCAGCAGCAGCCATATTCCGAAGGAAAACAAAGGGCCTCGTCAATGCCAGCATATTCAGAGAGAAGGGGGGATGATAACGCATTTGTACTGCTCTCTCTCTCTCTCTCTCTCTCTCTCTCTCTCTCTCTCTCTCTCTCTCTCTCTCTCTCCGCATGCATGCACGATCTTATTAAGCTGATGTAGTGACTATATCCTTCCTTCGTCATCCATGAAGTGAATAATCAATGTATAATACACACACACACACACACACACACACACACACACACACATATATATATATATATATATATATATATATATATATATATATATATATATATATATATATATATTATTCACTTATACGAGTGTCTTCCTCTACTAACCTATAGCAGCGTTCTATGGGATTTGAAAGGACCCCCATAATACCGTAATGACTTTTCATACGACTTCTAGAGGGGCTGCGGTACAAGGTCAATAACTTTGCGTTCTCTAGACACCTTGTTCTTCTGGCGGAGGTGGTAATGACATCCCTAGTGTGAATAGTATATTTTGTATTCGAGGATAAAAAAAAAAAAAAGAATTCTTGAGTGTAAATCTTGGTAGACATAAAAATACTATAAAATTCTAATGCTTTGCAAGGTTTACGTTCTTTATTATTATTATTTTTATTATTATTATTATTATTATTCAGTAGATGAAGTGGAATGTGTGTTGTCCACATATTTTAAGAACCGTTTTATTATTCAGTAGATGAAGTGTTAATGTATACTGTTCTCCATAGTTTTATAGAACTATTGTTCTTCATTGTCTTCATATTATTATATATTGTTCTTCATAGTCTTTATACACACACATTGTTCACACACACACACACACACATATATATATATATATATATATATATATATATATATATATATATATATATATAATACTGTACTGTATATATACACATATATAAAAATATATATAATATATATAAATTATATATATCACACATTACGTGACCGGTTTCGACTTTACTTCCAAGCCATTGACCACATCTTTCACCTGTGGTAATGTGGTAATATATATATATATATATATATATATATATATATATATATATATATATATATATATATATATATATGAAAAACACCTGAGCAAGCCAGCGGTCTCTCTCCCCCTCAGGTAAATCACTGGGGCAATTTACAACAGTGAATAGGAAAAGGCCCCCAAATCCACCTCCATATTCCGCTCTTTTAAAATGAATAAATAAATTCTGCATCCATTATTCAGGTGCAGTTAGTCGGGAGAATGGCGAATTTTTTTGTATATGTATACACGCAATAACATACATACGAAAAAACTGTGTATGGAGTGAAAATATACTTGCGTGTGTGTGTTTGAAGGAGGCGTGGTGTTGAATGTGATTGTGAAATTAGAATGAGTGTGTGTATATCTATATACATTGTATGTATATATATACATATACACATAAAAGTATGTACGTATATATATGTATATATACATATATATATATATATATATATATATATATATATATATATATATATATATATATATATTAGAGAGAGAAAGAGAGAGAGATTTGTACGTGTGATTTGCGCTAACTGCAGTCAAAAAAAGGTATGTGAGTGACACTTATCAGTTAATGCACGCACTCAGTGTGCGTTTGCATGTGCTCTCAAGAAAGCGAAAGATAATGCAAGCGAATTAGTGACAACGTTCACCGATAAATTTGCAGAAAAACCTAAACATTGTCAAAGATACTATTGCGTGGATATATTTATAAGCGACAGCAATACTAAGAAATTCCTAACTGTTGTCTAACTGGTTTGACTGAATCATCATCAGTAACAGAATGATCTCATTGTACTGTGACAATGAACCACGTCAATGAAGAACAAGCACATAGAGAGAGAGAGAGAGAGAGAGAGAGAGAGAGAGAGAGAGAGAGAGAGAGAGAGAGAGAGAGAGAGAGAGAGAGAGAGAATCAAGTTTATGACTTCCAGAGAATGTTACTCAAAACAAATTGAACACAAAATATAGATACATTTACTGTATGAGAGAGAGAGAGAGAGAGAGAGAGAGAGAGAGAGAGAGAGAGAGAGAGAGAGAGAGAGAGAGAGAGAGAGAGAGAATGAATCAAGTTTATGACTTCCAGAGAATTTACTCAAAACAAACTGAAAACAAAATACAGATACATTTATGAGAGAGAGAGAGAGAGAGAGAGAGAGAGAGAGAGAGAGAGAGAGAGAGAGAGAGAGAGAGAGAGAGAGAAAGTAGTGGAGCAACATACGAATCCATCACATCTGACAATATACATAAAGGAAAGCTTCCATAAAAATAGCCGGCGCCATCAAATATTATAGCCAACAATTGGCTGTAAACTAAGTTCATTATATATCACACATCGCCCGGCCGGTTATAAAAATGCACAGGCTCGTATATATATCACCGACGGGGGATTACGGCCCCCACACTGGTTATAAAAGCATGCGAGCCTTTGTTATTAAAAATATCATAAGCATATCTCGCGTATAAATCACTACTGAAGGGTGTGGGTTCGGAGGGGGGGGGAGGTATCTCCCCTCGCCCTAGGAGGAGGAGGAGGAGGATGGAGAGAGTGAGGAAGAGAAGCTATCTCTCCTCACCCTCCTCCACATTTCCCCTCAACCTAGGAGGATGAGGGAGGGGTGAGGGAAAGGGGAGGGAGAAAAAGAGAGAAAGCTCTCCATTTCCCCTCACTCTAGGAGGAGGAGGAGGAGATGAGAGAGAGAGAGAGAGAGAGAGAGAGAGAGAGAGAGAGAGAGAGAGAGAGAGAGAGCCCAGAGCCCACCCCTTCCACATTTCCCCTCGCCCCAGGAGTAGGCTGAAGAGAGAGAGAGAGAGAGAGAGAGAGAGAGAGAGAGAGAGAGAGAGAGAGAGAGAGAGAGCATAAATATGCATATATAAATTTTCAAGCTCAATAACATCAAATTAAATATCCGCGCTTATTAATACGGACGCTGCAAAGCTATTTACATATTCATTACGCCATTAAAAGGGTCTATTTGCAGATTCACACAGCGTTCATTATTGTAAATAACACGCCGGAGCAATACCCTAATTCTGCGAGCTTACCCCCTTCCCCTTCCCCCTCCCCTTCTTTTTTTTATGTGGGCGAGGGGAGGGGTGGGGCTTACGCAGGCGACGGGAGGGGTTAGGTTAGTGGAATTAGGAAGGGGACGGGGAGGGGGTTCTCCCATTCTTTTATGTAGGGGAGGGGAGGGGGTTAGTGAAGATGGAAGGAGAGGGGGTTCCCCTTCACTGTTATGTAGGGGAGGGGAGGGATGGGAGGGAGGGGTGGATTTAGTGAAGGTGAAGTGTAGGGTTTCCACTTCTCTTTTTTGTAGGGGAGGGGAGGAGAGGGGTAGGTTTAGTAGAGGTGGAATGGGAAGGGGAGGAATTCCCCTTCCTTACCCTTCTTTTTTATGTAGGGGACGGGAGAGAGGAGTGGGTTTAGTGGAGGTAGAATGGGAACGGGAGGGGTTCCCTTCCCTCCTCTCTTATATGTTGTGGAGGGTAGGGGAGGGAGAAGTAAGTTTAGTGGTGGAATGGGAGGGGTTTCCCTTCCTCTCCCCTTCTGTTTTATGTAGGGGAGGGGGGAGGACCTACATACATGCGCAAACAAATCGTTCAGCATTATTTTATTGCATTCTTTGATCTAAAAAAAACACGCTTTGAAGTATTTTATATTTTTCATTGCGAAATGAAAAACCTCACGCATTATTTACTTTTTTTTTGGGGGGGGGCGTCATAACGACAAATGGAAAAGTCGTTATTTGGCTGTTATCGGAATGACAATGATACGCGGAACAGGAATATTTATTTCTCTCGTTCCGCCAATTACCGTATGATAAGTACCACCTGGTTCCGCCATTACGGTAATGGCAATGACATCGTAATGATAACGTTACCGAGGTGGTAACGATAGACGAATGTCGTATATGGTTTCTGTGACGGTGGTTTTCGGTAGTGGTGAAGAATGTTTTTATTTTTTATTTTTTTTTTTTACATATAAGAAGAGTGATCCCGGCATCCTTCTCATTCAAGGGTCCTTTAGTCCCGTCGTAAAATGTAAAGCAATTCACACTTCGTCGAGATTCTTGGAGATTTTCACCCTTACTCCTTAACCAGTTTCGGGTCGGTCCCTTTGTGCTTGCCACCGTAAGAGGTCTTGCCAATTTGCACTCCATAGTCATAACGGACTGCCGAGGTATATTGGTTATGATCCCCGTAATGCGGAACACTGTAGGCATTACTTAAGGGTCCTTGCAACGTCCCTTCCATGGCCCCTAGTTGCAACCCCTTTCGTTCCTTTTACTGTACCTCCTTCATATTCAATTCCTTTCACCTCACCTTCCACCCTCTCCTAACAAATTGATTCATGGTGCAACTGCTTTGAGGTTTTCCTCCTGTTACGCCTTTCAAACCTTGTACCGTCAATTTCCGTTTCAGCGCTGAGTGACCTCATAGCTCCCAGTGCTTGGCCTTTGGCCTGAATTCTACATTCAATTCAGTTCATTCCTATTGGGTATAAGCTGCTCCAGAAACCATTTCGAATGCAATGCGAATCATTTGACGGTGATAAGTCGTTCAATGCCTGGAAGACCAACTATGCATTTGGCACGAACCCTCTCTCGTATCCAGCATGGAAAATGATCATTCTGGTTCCTTTACCGTTTGGTGGGATTCTTCTTCCAGTTGTTGATGTCGAACTTTCATCCATCCAACAATTGGCGACTGTGTCATTCTGATGAATCCAGGTTTCGTCTAGAAATCTAGAGGACTTCCTTCCTGATGTTTTACGTTAAGGTGCCTTGCACTTATTAAGTAGAGGTATTTTTTATCATTGCAGTTTATGTATGGGTTTTAAACGTTGTTAGGTTTGTTTACTTTTGTGTAATAATAATAATAATAATAATAATAATAATAATAATAATAATATTAATAATAAATTATTATTTTATTATTACACTATTAAACAATTATTATATATATATATAAATATATATATATATATATATATATATATATATATATATATATAGAGAGAGAGAGAGAGAGAGAGAGAGAGAGAGAGAGAGAGAGAGAGAGAGAGAGAGAGAGAGAGAGAGAGACCGGACAACTATCAAATTTATTAATCCCCCAGTACCGGGCGATTCCATCCATCACACGCTAAACACAGGGCAAGGCGCCAGACCGTCCCCCAATTACGGCAATCAGTCCGCTGTCTCCCTCGCGACTTGCGAAGCGAATTCTTCTTAATCGCCGACTGCGTAAAGCGGATTTCGGGTTCCGAGAAATCCCGCCCTGAAATCCACCTATAACACTCGACGCGCTCGGCGATTTTGAGGTTGAACTTTCAGGACACAGTACAGTGATTACAACTTGAAGAGTGTAATTCTCTCTCTCTCTCTCTCTCTCTCAAACAGGAAATCCTTTTGCCTTCCAATTTCACCTCAATCCTAAGGTTGACGCAAGTCGTTCTGAACTCCAACCTACAATGCATTGTAATCCAGTCAGGATTACCAACTTACAGTGTCTTGTAATCCAGTCTGGATTACTCTCGCTTCGTCTTTCGCAGTCTAAGCAATCTACCAATGGTTACTCTCTTCCTCGATGCGTTATAACAGTTACCAGTCGACCACATTTCCAAACTACGCCAGCCGACAAGTCCTTGGACCCTATTGGTGAGTATGTGTGTAATTATATTATATAAATGTTTTCGAAAGCTAAAAAGAAAAAAAAAAAAACATACAATACCTTACGTCCAACAAAACACAATTCCCCATTACCCAAACTCCCCTTCTCTCCCCCCCCCCAAAATATAACCATTTGTAAACTGGGGAAAGAAAGAAAGAAAAAATTAAACCATTTGCAAACACGGCCGCAGCAGGAGAACCCAGGGAGGAGGAGGAAGCGATAAAGACGGTTCCCCGGAAACCCCCATTTTCGTACATAATAATAATCGCCGTAATTGACGATAATTACGTGACATTACAGGTCTGAGGGCGCGAGTTTTAACGGGCGCAAACGCCCGCCATGTACGCCCTGTAGCTAATGACAAACAAGGCTGAATGCCCTAATATAAAAAGTCAATATGAGAATGATATGCCAACGCAAGTAGGTACGAATTATAGCCCTCCCTCCTCCCCCCCCCTCCTCCAAGTAAGGCTTGCGTGGAAAATAATAGGCTATTCATGGTAATTGTGTTGACGGGCCAAGCCTCAGTATCACTGACTCAACCCCGACTATTGTGTTTGAGAGAGAGAGAGAGAGAGAGAGAGAGAGAGAGAGAGAGAGAGAGAGAGAGAGAGAGAGACGCATGGAAGCGCGGTTTAACACAATGGAAAAAGGAATAGTGAAATTTACAAAAAAGTGCACGGAGAAGACATGGGGGGGGAGGGGGAATTTTATGTGTTGAGTGTGGACGGTGGAAAAAAGGTTGGATATTCTCTCTCTCTCTCTCTCTAAGAAGAAGAAGAAGAAGAAGAAGAAGAAGAAAACGTTGGATATTCTCTCTCTCTCTCTCTCTCTCTCGAAGAAGGAGAAGAAGAAGAAGAAGAAGAAGAAGAAGAAATGTTGAATAATCTCTCTCTCTCTCTCTTTCCTTCTCTCTCTCGTGCATGCAAATACCACCCCTCCGTCTACCTCCTTCGTGACTCCAGGTACAGAAAATAGGGAACAGTAAAAGAGAGAGAGAGAGAGAGAGAGAGAGAGAGAGAGAGAGAGAGAGAGAGAGAGAGAGAGAGAGAGAGATAATCACACAAACGGTAAAAGATTAAGAGATACGTCCCGGGAGGGCAAATTTATTGCTCTGCAGAGGTCCCTCCCTCCCAAAAAAAAAAAAAAAAAAACGACGCATTCCACAAACGACACGAAAATAAAAAAATACTTGAGGCAGATGGTAAAAAAAAAATGAGAAAAAAACTAAAAAAAAAAACAAACTCGCTCCAGGGGATGTGGTGTGGTGGCCTATTGCGTGTTTGTGAATGTGTGTGTGTGTGTGAAGCGAACACGTGTTTTTTCCCTTCGAATACCACGGCAGTTCCGAGCTAGAAAGGCACCAAGCTGAACGGCGCAGGCGTAGTGTTAGTTCAGAATAAAATTGATAATGGGCTGGTATGGGTTCCATACTCGTGTCTAAATTGTACAAATTATACACTTATTTCAGTATTACAGTCAGTATTCTATAAGCAAAGGCCTTATATAAGATTATTCAGTGTGTGTGTGTTCATATATAACATGCAAATGGCATTTATACACTTATTTCAATGGTGTATAAACAGGTCATCGATGGACTGTCATGTGTATTTTTGAATGTTTGTGTATACACAAACACCAGGTAAATATTTAAGTATGACATTGGGAAATTAACAGTTTTGAATATGACACTGAGAAATTGACAGGTGTAAGTATGACACTGAGAAATTGACAGATCCAAGTATGACATTGAGAAATGAACAGGTGTAAGCAATTAACAGATGTGAGTATGCCATTGAGAAGTTAACAGATGCAAACATGACATTGATTTCCAAATCGTACATGACATTCAAATAACTGGCTAAAGTTCCGAAGCTTAGTGGAATCACATTACCAGCATCATAAAAATATTGGGACAACCAACTCCCCCCCCCCCTCTCATTTAACGGTAATAGAGCGAATTAAACAGACTCGCTTTACCCAGAAATAAAACGGGAACCAATTTCGGGGAATTATAGGTAAAAAACTGACATGAGACCTGTCAATGGTGTTCACATAAAAAATTAATATATCACTCCCACTGAACTCGCTGCTGGTAAATATATGTGGAGTGGGAACGCCCCTTCTTTCTCAGATAAATAAATAATAATAAGTATGTTGGCGTTGGGAGAATTCAATAAATAATAATATGTATGAGAGCGTTGGGAGAATCAATAAATAATGATCATGATATTGTTGCGAGACTAATTTTTATAATAGTTTTTAAACTGACGTGACGTTAATTGCTCTAAGTAAGTCATCTGACGACAGGTGAGAGAGAGAGAGAGAGAGAGAGAGAGAGAGAGAGAGAGAGAGAGAGAGAGAGAGAGAGAGAGAGAGAGAGTGAAGCCTTTGCTCTTAGGGGAAAATGATGTTTCTTTCAAAAAACGTCTCTCAGGGCTTCATGAATAATAATAATAATAATAATAATAATAATAATGAACATGCATAATAATAATAATAATAATAATAAAATATGAAGTTGTCATGATTCATAATAATAACTGCTATGAAGTTTCAACTTTGATCCTTATACACTCTCTCTCTCTCTCTCTCTCTCTCTCTCTCTCTCTCTCTCTCTCATGCTTGCGGGTTTGTATTATTTGTGCTTGACCATTTACCGATCGACAAGGCCCATACGAGAAGCTAAATTGAACAGAAGCTACCAATATTTAAAAAAAAAAAAAAAAAAAAAAAAAAAAGCGTCTCAAGTTCCCACGCAAGAAAAAAAAAACACTAATCAAAGAAAAAGCGATAAAATAAAACACGCACACACACACACACACACACACGCAAGTCTGCCGAGCCGGAAACACGTAAAAACAACTATCCCCACTCACTAATTAAAACCAATTTGCATAAAACGAAAGAAACTCGCGTAGCGTCTTATTCCCCCTCCCCTCCCCACTCGTCTCTCCCTTCTCCGCCTCCCCCGCCCAGACACACCGCTATAAGAAATGTAAATTAAATATTTAACGAGACTATTACCTGACACGAATCTCCCATTACACGTCTGGGGAGAAAATGGTCTCTAATTGAATCCGCCATTAAGCCATTTGAAGACGGACTTAAAGGTAAGGGTCTTGCAATGAGTTGATGATGATGATGATGATGATGATGATGACGATGATGATTGTGGTAATGGTGGTGGCGGCGGTGATGGTATAGTGATGTTAGTGGTGCGGTACAGTCGTAGTCATAAGTGCGGTGTCATCATTTGCTCCGGGCTGGTTTTTTTTTTTTTTTTTTTTTTTTTTTAGCGGCAGGCTTGGCCGGACCGCAACGTTTCTTTTCTTTTTAGTTCGTCTTGTGATTGGCTGGAGAGGCGCGGTGCATGGGAAACTGCGTGATAACGAATCAATGAGGAAAGAAGATAATATATATACGATTATATAAAAAAATAAAATTATTGAAAAAATAATGATACAAATATCTCCCCGACTGCATAAACAAAAATCATAAAGTGGAAAAAAAATGATACAAATCTTTCAGCCAAGTCGTGATATCGATAGCGGAGTCTTTTTTTTTTTTTTTTTTGGTGTTCGATAAGCTGAAGAAGTCAAACACTGTCTAAAAACGTTCGTCTCAACTTGAACAGTCTGAAAACGTTCCTCTCAACTTACACACAGTCATTTACAACGTTCGCCTCAACTTAAAAACAGTCTGAAAACGTTCGTCTAAACTTGAACACAGTCTGAAAACGTTCGTCTAAACTTGAACACAGTCTGAAAACGTTCGTCTCTTAAACAGTAATTTAAAATGTTCGTTTCAACTTAAAACATTATCTGAAAACGTTCGTCTCAACTTAAACAGTAATTAAAACGTTCGTTTCATCTTAAAACATCGTCTGAAAATGTTCGTCTCAACTTGAAGTCTGAAAACGTTCGCCTCAACTTAAAACAGTCTGAAAACGTTCGTATCAACTTCACCAGTAAACAGTCATTTACAACGTTCGTCCACACTTAAACCCAGTCATTTAAAACGTTCCATAAAACGCTCGGCGAACCTTAAAAAAAAAAAACCAGTCATTTCAAGCGCTTAAAGACTTGTCAGCTGTCAGGTCACATTCGGGAGGTAATATCGCGCTCATTATGGTAACGGAAGCGGCGGTTTACGTTCTACAATGGACCGAGCAATTACGGAGACACGAAATCCCTGCACACACAACAACCACCCCCCCCCCGGCCCCAACTCCCCTCCCGGACCCCCTCGAGTCTTCGATAATGAAAACATTCTCTGGAAGAAGGAAGAGAGACTACAGAGAAGATTGTATAGTGTGCCAGAGAGAGAGAGAGAGAGAGAGAGAGAGAGAGAGAGAGAGAGAGAGAGAGAGAGAGAGAGAGAGAGAGAGAGAATTTCTCTTTTCAAAATCTTGAAAATGATTATTAACCCTGGACAGATATATGCATAAGAGCATTAAGTGAAGCCCTCAGAGAGAGAGAGAGAGAGAGAGAGAGAGAGAGAGAGAGAGAGAGAGAGAGGTAAAGGGTGCCATGTTGTTTACGAACATTTTGACATTAGACCCAGAGAAGCGTATCTTGTTTATCTACAAGTTTCGCGGCCCTGGCTGCCATTAGTGTTTACTTCGGATTCCGGTGCTGATTCCCCGATAAAATAGAAAAAGAGAACTTTGTGAATTGAACCAGAAATGTTCCGCTGCACGAAAGAAATTAAAGAGAGACAGAGAGAGAGAGAGAGAGAGAGAGGTCATTATTTTTACTTCGGATTTCCGTGCTGGTTTCCAAATGACAGATGCAAAAAAAAAAAACTTTGTAAATTGAACCAGAAATGTTCCGTTAGGAAAGAAATTAAAGAGAGAGAGAGAGAGAGAGAGAGAGAGAGAGAGAGAGAGAGAGAGAGAGAGAGAGAGAGAGAGATAAAAGTCATTATGTTTACTTCGGATTTTGTAGCTGATTCCCAAATGAAAGACGCAAAAAAAAAAAAACCTTCGTAAATTGAACCAGAAATGTTCCCTTAGTCGAAAGAAATTAAAGAGAGAGAGAGAGAGAGAGAGAGAGAGAGAGAGAGAGAGAGAGAGAGAGAGAGAGAGAGAGAGAGAGAGATCCATTCGTTACACGACAACATGAGCTCCTGCGTCTCGGTGTACAAGTAAAATACTTCGAGACGCGTTTATTTATCTCGCGAGAAATTAATTTGCTTTCTTTTCCCCGATCTGTTTTCGCAACGTAAACATTGGGGCCTGGCCCCGATTTCTCGGCTCGCGAAGCTGCGAACGACATCTGGTATAGATGTTGTGAGATAGTCACGGGGGATTTGAGAGAGAGAGAGAGAGAGAGAGAGAGAGAGAGAGAGAGAGAGAGAGAGAGAGAGAGAGGAAGGATGGGTCTTGTACCCGTGCCAAGGTGCATTAAGCACAGAAGAGGAGAGAGAGAGAATCTGTTGTAAATAAGCCATAATCAAGTCTCTTTATAGTAAGAGAGAGAGAGAGAGAGAGAGAGAGAGAGAGAGAGAGAGAGAGAGAGAGAGAGAGAGAGAGAGCTAAATAAGCCATAATCATATAAGAGAGGGGGCTAATAAACCATAGTAATGAGAGAGAGAGAGGTAAATAAACCATAATCATGTAAGAGAGGAGCTAATAAACCATAGTAATGAAAGAGAGAGAGAGAGAGAGAGAGAGAGAGAGAGGCCTACTACATTTACATGAAAGCGAAGGCCAGCAACATACTACTAAACTTAAGTTGGAGAAATTCCAAATGAAAATGTGAACGTCAATTTAAAAACCATATAAAATTCTTCCACTCACCTGTTTGTGCATTTCGACGTTAAGGCCATAGGACATTTCGTAATACTGCAAAGAAACGAACGAAAGGGAAATTAGACTTTTATGTTCAAGTTCCTTTCAAAATAATATACTGGGAAGTATTATTACCAGTTCGTATAATTTTCATATAAGGTATATGTGTATTTCTGTACAGTTATATAAGATGTGAGTGTTGATTGTGTAAGACTGTAATACACTTTCCCAGGCTGTTATATTGATGCGCGTGTAATAATTTCTCCATTTCTGTAATTCACTTTTCCCTAAATGTAATACATTGTACATGTAATACACTCATACATTTTATCTCGGTCCTACCAATAAGTTATTCATTTTGCCCCTCTGTTAGGAAATAAAGTTAATTCGAATCTCGCTCTCTCCCCATAACAATTTGACCCCTAGCTGCAACCCCCCTTCGTTCCTTTTACTGTACCTCCTTTCATATTCTCTTTCTTCCAACTTACTGTCCTCAACCCTCTCCTAACAAATTGATTCACAGTTCAACCGCAAAAGATTTTCCTCTTGTTACACCTTTCAGACCTTTTACCGTCAATTTCCGTTTCAGCGCTGAATGACCTCATAGGTTCCACTGCTTGGCTTTTGGCGTTAATTCTGTATTCAATTCATCATAACAATTTGGTCACAGAATCTTTGTTAATACCTGTTTGTACCGCTTTACTAAGTCTCTAAGCGGATGTACCATTTTTAAAAATTGTGTTTTACATTAACATTTTGCCGTGATGAGAACTGGGAATGAGACTGGGAATTAAACTGGGAATTAAACTGGGAATTATTGCGTTGGTAGACTTAGCGACAGCGAAGCAAATGACGCGTAGTAATGTTGTGAGATTGTCACTGAAAATTTTTTTTTTCTTTATGAAAGAAGCGAAGTCTGGGAAACGGTTCTGCCTTTAAGAATTAATGAACAGGAACTGTTACGAAACGTTTCTGCTTTTACGAAAACATGAACAAGAAGAATCGACGTGTTTCTGCTTTTAAACCAGGAAAACAATTCTGCTTTTACGAAAACGTGAGCAAGAATTATGAAAACGTTTCTGCTTTTGCGAAAACGTGAGCAAGAATTATGAATACGATTCTACTTTTACGAAAACGTGAACAAGAATTATGAAAACGTTTCTGCTTTTACGACAACGTGACCAAGAATTATGAAAACGATTCTACTTTTACGGAAACGCGAACAAGAATTATGAAAACGATTCTCCTTTTACGAAAACTTGAACAAGAATTATGAAAACGTTTCTGCTTTTCAACCAGGAAAACGATTCTGCTTTTACGAAAACGTAAACAAGAATTATGAAAACGTTTCTGCTTTTCAACCAGGAAAACGATTCTACTTTTACGAAAACGTGAACAAGAATTATGAAAACGTTTCTGCTTTTCAACCAGGAAAACGATTCTACTTTTACGAAAACGTGAACAAGAATTATGAAAACGTTTCTGCTTTTCAACCAGGAAAACGATTCTGCTTTTACGAAAACGTAAACAAGAATTATGAAAACGTTTCTGCTTTTCAACCAGGAAAACGATTCTACTTTTACGAAAACGTGAACAAGAATTATGAAAACGTTTCTGCTTTTCAACCAGGAAAACGATTCTGCTTTTACGAAAACGTGAACAAGAATTATGAAAACGTTTCTGCTTTTACGACCACGTGACCAAGAATTATGAAAACGATTCTACTTTTACGGAAACGCGAACAAGAATTATGAAAACGATTCTCCTTTTACGAAAACGTGAACAAGAATTATGAAAACGTTTCTGCTTTTACGACAACGTGAACAAGAATTATGAAACATTTTTCTGCTTTTAAACCAAGAAAACGATTCTGCTTTTACGAAAACGTGAACAAGAATTATGAAAACGTTTCTGCTTTTCAACCCGGAAAACGATTCTGCTTTTACGGAAACGTGAACAAGAACCAGTAAAACGTTTCCGCTTTTAATTAAACAAGTCCACAAAAATAAAAAAAAATTCAGCGCACCGAGCTGTTAATTTATAGTCCAAATAAATGACTGCAATCTCTAAACGAACGCAATTGCAAGCACGAGAAAAAAAGAAAGAAAAAAAAAGATAAACCGCTAAACCAAAACGCCACGGTTGGCCGTAAAAATAATTGGAGCAACAGACCGCATCAACAGACGACAGACATGGTAATCATTAGAGAAATCTCCCCCCAACCCCTTCCCCCCCACCCCCATCCATTTCAGCAAGCACAATATGGCCACATAATCAGGCTTGCAAGCAAGCAAACACAGCATGCATGCTCTAGTCTAAACAATTTCCCCATCACTGCGGGCTGGACTTCTAATTCCCCCTTCCCCTAACCCAATCCCCATTCTCTGGACCCCTCCCCCACCTCCTTTCCCCAACCAAAACGACCTGGACCTCGAATTCCCCCTCCCTTCCCCTACCCCACCCCTCTTCCCCAAATCCAATCCCCATCCTCTGGACCCCTCCCCACCTCCTTCCCAACCAAAACGGCCTGGATATTGAAACCCCCTCCCTTCCCCTCTTCCCCAAGGATCTCAGCCTCCTCCTCACCCCTCCCCCAAATCCAATCCCCATCGTCCAGAGCCTTCCCCCCTCTTCCTTCTTTCCCCAGCCAACACGGCCTGGAGCTCAAATTCCTCCTCCCTTCCCCAGCCCTCTTCCCCAAATCCAATCCCCTATCCTCCTCCTCCCTCCTCCTCCTCCTCCTCCTCCAAAGCCATCCATCACCTCCCGCCTTAAACAGGCCCAGAAGTGTAAACAAAGCCAGTACACAACACAATGTCACTGATAATCCATAAACCGTGTAATTACGTTTACTCATCGATTAAGTTAATGCGCTGTTGGCACTGCTGGTGGTGGTGGTGGTGGTGGTGTGGTGGTGGTGGTGTGGTGGTGGTAGGGTGGGTGGCAGTGCCAACAACAACAACAACAACAACGGCAGCGGCAACAACACCAGTGCCACCATTATCAAATTACAATAAATACCGAGCGATGATGATTGCGCTATTAGTCCGGAAATTGCCAAGTAATCAATTGCGAGTTCAATCCTCCTCCTCCTCCTCCTCCTCCTCCTCTTTTTTTTCAGGTAAATTATTACCAGGTCATCACTTTACCAGCGCCGTGGGTTGTTTTTTTTTAAATGGTTGTTTTTATGTGTTTTCATTTTTTTTTAAACATGCGCTCGTTTACTTATGGCGACTTAAAGATTAAAATGTTTGTTGCGGAATATCGGTGTTTTTTTTCTTTTTTGTTTATCCATTTTTCTCTCGTTTTATCCTTGGTTATGTGTGTTACCTAATTTTCCTTCATATAACAATATATTTATTTATATATAAATGTAATTATATGTATATTATTTAGTTATTTACTTTGCAATCAATACTGACGCATTTACATAAGAACTAGGTGAGGGGTAGGAGCATAGGGTGAGAGAGAGAGAGAGTGGGGGAAGGGTGAGGAAGGGTAGGGGAAGGCTTTTAAAGAACTGGGAGAGGGAGGGGAGGGGTAGGGGGGAGGTCTTCAAGACCTACTAATAGATCATGGGTACTGGTGTAGGGTGCCGGGTAGTGATAATTAAATGTAATTAAGGATCAATGGTGATTAGAGCATAATGAATCAACCGTGGATAACACTCCACTTTTTAAATTTTTATTCCGAGTTTTTATCTATATATTTTATTAATCTTTTCATCATCATCATCATCATAATCGTTCCACGCTCGCCTCGAAAAAAAAAGGGGTGGGGATTACTGACTTCGCGACCGAATATAGAGAGCTTTGTCAGAGGGATTACCTCCATTCATCAATGGTATTAAACAGAGTAAGTAGGGATTACCTGTCATTTCTCTCTCTCTCTCTCTCTCTTTCTTTCTCTTTCTCTTCAATCATAATAATTGAAAATGGCTTCGGGGATAAAATATCAGAATCTCGCCACCTTCGTGAATTGCTTAATCTGGTTGATGTATGTGTACAGGTATATGTATATAAATATACACGATTATAACATTTTCCTTTTTGTTAAGGATTTATGAGAGGGAGAGAGTGGCTTTTATTGATTGTGGGATTCTGGGAATGTGTGTACATTATCATAACAAAGAGTAATAATAATAATAATAATAATAATAATAATAATAATAATAATAATATGTATATATATGTATATAAAGTACATATGTATATATAGTTGACATATATAATGTTATATGTTATGTATGTATGTTTGTAATGTATATATGTATATATATAAATGTACATATAATGTATGTATATTTATACAATTATAATTATAGTTTAAATTTAATATATAAATTTATATAATTATAATTATAGTTATAAATATATATATATATATATATATATATATATATATATATATATATATATATATACCATATAGTTTAAACTAAAAAAGCAAAATAATTATACTTTCAAAAAAAGTTTATAACCATGAACCTAAATAAAAACATCAAGAATAAAATTTACTAAATAACACCAATGAAATTTAACACAATTACATAACCATGTAACTATTAAAAGAGAAAAAAAATTACAAGAATACAAGTTACTAAAAAGCATCCATAAAAACCAGAAAAATAAACTTAAAAAACAGAAAAATATACAACTTAAAAAACGGACCAGAAAAATATACAACTCACCATAACATAATGTCTCTGCATCTCCGACTTCTCCTGAACGAGTTTGTCCGCTTCTAGTTTGATACTGAAAAGAGAAAGAGAGAGAGTGAGAAATAATTCAAAACATATAATAAATTATTTGGGCACTGAAGAGAGAGAGAGAGAGAGAGAGAGAGAGAGAGAGAGAGAGAGAGAGAGAGAGAGAGAGAGAGAGAGAGAGAGAGAGATTAAAATTTAATAAATTGGGTACTTAATAAATTGTTTGGGTACTGGAGAGAGAGAGAGAGAGAGAGAGAGAGAGAGAGAGAGAGAGAGAGAGAGAGAGAGAGAACAAAAACCACATTTAATATATGCTTTTGGTACTGTTAAAAGAGAGAGATGAAAGCCACCTTTAATAAATGCTTTGGATACTGATGAGAGAGAGAGAGAGAGAGAGAGAGAGAGAGAGAGAGAGAGAGAGAGAGTTAAAACATTTTTGGATACTGAAAAGAGAAAGAGAGAGAACTCAAAAACACATTAATAAATGCTTTAGGTGCTGTGGAGAGAGAGAGAGAGAGAGAGAGAGAGAGAGAGAGAGAGAGAGAGAGAAATAAACACATTCAACAAATACTTTGGACGATCCAGGTGACATTTATAAACAGCATAATAATGATGCGGAATACATGAACTAAGAAGACACACAAAAGTAAATATTCAAATAGAATTATTATTGTTGTGGACCTGAGTACGCCAAGTCACAGGAGAAAGTTTTGGAAAATGCTTCTTTAGATAAAATTGGCGTTCAAACGGAATTATGATCAGGGATATAAAGATATAAATTACTCTTCTTTGTATGTAAAAGGAGAGGGTTTGAGCAAAAGTCTAAATTTATAATAATAATAATAATTAATAATAATTTTGTCGAGGTTGCAACCAATATGATACTCTCAATAATTGACATAATTGCTTACACGAGATACTATATATTTAGTTGCAACAAAAACATTTTATTTACAAGGAAAAACTTTACATTTGATATTTGACTGCAACAAAAACTATATTTAATTGTAACAAAAACCCGTAGATTTTAATTGCAACTTAAACAATTTAATTGCAACAAACAATACTTTAATTGCAACGAAAAACGGCAGTTTAGTTGCAACACAAAACTTCATTTACTTGCAAGAAAAAACTGTATATTTAATTGAAACAAAATAATGTACTTCAATTACAACAAAAAAAACTTCAGTTAATGGCAACAAAACCTAAATTAAATTGCAACAAAAACTGCATACTAAATTGCAAAAAAATGCATATTAAATTGCAAAAAACCTACATTAATAGCACAAAAAACTGCAAATTTAATTGCAAAGAGAAAGCTTAAAATCACGAAAACATTCGGCTGTAAAAACGCAGAAATGAAATGGCTCAGCTAAAAGTATTCACGTAAAATGCCCCTGCATTTACAATTTAAGAATGTTCCCATAAAACTACATAAAGGATGTACCCGGGTAAAAACATTTTAATACATTATGACCGTCGTGAATAAAACATGTCGGGTGAAAGCGAAAATTTAAAAGAAAATCACTCTACATAAATAACTGACAACGCATGCATGCATAAGCCAGATATATTTTAGTTGATTTTTTTTTCATTTATTTATTTAATTATGCAGATAGATGCCCTCTTGCTAATACCCTTTGTGGGGCATGTCTCTGTGTTTATATTTACTAGTGTAACAATACGTAATGTAACAATATTCATGTTAATTATTATAATTACACATTCATTATCTGAATTATACCTGTGCTTAGGTAAGCTTCCTTTTAAATCAGTCATTATCATTGCAGTGCAGTTAGTTATAGGTTAAGGCCAGCCTTGTGCCGGCACGGGCTCTTGCTTCAAAGGCCCCGTTATCTGTAGCGTACTGTATTAAGTTACCAGTTATTTTAACGGGAATGATTGTAATCCCGTTAAAATAACTGGGAATGGGATTACAAGATTACAATCGTTCCTTACAGAATTATATATATAAAATATATATAATTATTTATATATTTTTTGCGAAATTGCATACCCCTCTTCTTTCCATACAAACCTAACTTCTTTTTTTTTTTTTTTTTAAACTGCATACCTCTCCACTCTCCTTCATTCCTTACTGCTTGCTTGCAAGTTCCTGTCAATCATCCTCTGTCTTCTTAGGGTGTGCTTACACACCCATATACTACTACACACTCGCCCATGCACACATGAACACCTGTGTTCTTTCTGTACCAAAATTACCCCCCGGGCACCCCGACCCACGCCCGAAATTCCTGTAATGCTATTAGAGCGAATATCCTGCTATCTTGCCAATTGTTTTAAAAAGTCCTGCCAATTGTTTAAGAGGTTCTGCCAAATGTTTAAGAAGTTCTGCTAGTTGTTTAAAAAGTCCTGCCAATTGTTTAAGAAGTCCTGCCAGTTGTTTAAGAAGCCCTGCCAATTGTTTAAGAAGTCAAGTCTGTTTAAAAAGTCCTGCCAATTGTTTAAGAAGTCCTGCCAATTGATTAAGAAGTTCTGCCAACTGTTTAAAAAGTCCTGCCAATTGTTTAAAAAGTCCTGCCAATTGTTTAAGAAGTTCTGCCAATTGTTTAAAAAGTCCTGCCAGTTGTTTAAGAAGTCCTGCCAATTGTTTAAGAAGTTCTGCCATTGTTTAAGAAGTCCTGCCAATTATTTAAGAAGTTGTCTGTTTAAAAAGTCCTGCCAATTGTTTAAGAAGTCCTGCCAATTGATGAAGAAGTCCTGCCAATTGTTTAAAAAGTGCTGTCTGTTTAAATAATCCTGCCAATTGTTTAAAAAGTCCCGCCAATTGTTTAAGAAGTCCTGCCAATTGTTTAAAAAGTCCTGTCTGTTTAAAAAGTCCTGCCAATTGTTTAAAAGTCCTGCCAATTGTTTAAGAAGTCCTGCCAAAAAAAAAATCTCTTCAGCGCGTCAGGGGCAGTAAGCCTTTCTATCGCGTAGAATAACGGCTGTGGCGGTGCAGGAGGAAGAAGAGATAGCTTGCTCTCAAACAATGTCGGGAATCACTGTCTGTTATTTACATAGCAAACACCCACCCCCAACCCACCACCACTTCCGCAGCGGTTACAACAAATCACTAAGAGCGGACAAACGGCCGCCTGAACACGCCAATTTGCTAAGTAGGAGGCGATTACCGACTGTGGAAGAGAGAAAAGCTCAGACAACGGCTGGTTTTAAAATGTTGTGGGTACGAGATGAGGAGGAATTCCTGTCTGTGGTTGAGGGGAGGGGAGGGAGGAGGATGGAGAGGGAAGAGGAGGGGAGGGCGAGAGTGGATGGGTGGGGAGGGGTGGGAGAAGGAAGGAGATGGGAAAGGGGAGGGGAGGAAAAAGGGGAGTTGAGGGAAGGGGGAGGGAAAAAGAAAGAGGATGGGAGGGGAGGGGAGGGGAAGGGAGGGGGGGAGGAGAAAGAAAGGCGATGGAAGAGGGAGGGGAAGGGAGAAGAAAGGGGATGAGAGAGGATGGAGAAGGAAGGGGAGGGGGAGGGGAGGGGGGAAGTACCAATAATTTGTGGAAAATTGGACCCTGTTAAGTGGTTCCTCTTTCTGCGAGAGGTTTTCTCAAGCTTTCAAGATTTTTTTGGGGGGTGGGTCCATTTTCTTCCTTTCGTTCCTCCTTTTCGGTACTTTTTTTTTTTCTACTGTGTAATTTGATTCATCTGATTTTATTCCTGCATTTTTTCAGCCATTTTACTGTTTTTATATTCACTGTTCCCTTCATTCTTTATGCTTATTTTTTTTTTAATTTTTATCATCATCTTTCTTTTGCCATTTAATTTTGTTCCCACCTCCTCCACCACCTCTTCTTCTTCTTTTTGTAACGCTTTTCCTCTCCTTCACCACCACCTCCACCTCTTCATGCACCACTTTTCCTCCTCCTCCCCTCCTCTTCTTCTCCTTCTTCTTCTTCTTGTACCACTCTTCCTTCCTCACCACCACCACCACCACCACCACCTCCACCTCCTCCTCCTCCACCCAATAATTCTTCTCCTTCTTCTTTTACTTCTTCTTGTACCACTTTTCCTCTTCCCCTTCCTCCTCCATCAAAAACTTCTCCTTCCTCTTCTTCCTCCATCCATCCATCCTTCCAGCCTACCTTCTCCTCCTCCTCCTCCTCCTCCTCCTCGTCGTCATCTTCTTCTTCTTCTTCTTCCCACACACACACATACACACAGCGTCATTTGTGGTCTTGTGGGTTCGAGCGTCACCGGAGCAAGACCCTTTTTTAAACGAATGTTTATAATCGCTAATGAAGAGGCGAAAGGTGTCATTATCTCGGTTCAGTTCAGAGAGTAAAAAACATAAAAAAAAAAAAAAAGTGGTGAAGGAACAAAAAAGTAATAATGAATTTCCGGGGGAAGAAGGAGAAAGAAGTTAACAGACCGTGGAAGACTGAGAGAGAGAGAGAGAGAGAGAGAGAGAGAGAGAGAGAGAGAGAGAGAATGAATCTGGATAATATATATGTTTGTCTATCTATCTATATGTATATATGAAATTATCCAGATTATTTTCTCTCTCTCTCTCTCTCTCTCTCTCTCTCTCTCTCGTTTGAAAGACATATTATTATTATTATTATTAATAATGGACGCACATCCTTACGGAACATGACGATAAGGTTTGAATTCGCAAATGTGAAGGATTGATTGAAGGACTGAAAATTATTCATATTTAAAAATGCATCTCGACCCTTAATTAAAACAGTAATGACGACTTATGTACGAGAAGACTGTATACTTATTTACTATCCGTCTTGCGTGACAGACAGACACACAGACAGAACGACTTAATCACGCCAGCGATCATTACCACCATCCGTCTCGCACTGAAACCGACGGATTAACGAGAAAGGATTGATTGAGAGAAATCCGGCGTCATGATGAGGCCTGATCGATTAATGAATCCAGTGCTTGTGCGTGCGCTATTCGCTTGATCGCAGTCACGGAGGCTTGTTACAATGGAGGTTATGATTTGGCAACGATTAGGGCTAATGTCGCTGCTCTCTCTGTTTGATTTACTTGTATAATTTTAGATTGCGCTCTCGAAAGGCTTACTTAGTGTAAGTATGCCGCCAATACTTCCTGCCTCATTTACATGTATCATTTTAATCTTGCTCCCGAAAGCTTATTGATTGTGCGCTGGCAATAATTCCCGCTTTATTTACATGTATAATTTTAATCCTGCTCTCGAAAGGCTTACTAACCGTATGTATGCCATCAACACTTCCTGCTTTATTTACACGTAAAATCTTGGATCTTGCTCCCGAAGGCTTGTTGATTGCATGCTGACAACACTTCCCACTTTATTTACATGTATAATTTTAGATCTTGCTCCCGAAAGCTCATTGACATTATGCCAACGATACTTTCTTCTCTATCTGCCTAATTTACCTATATCATCTGAGATCTTGTTCCACAATACTTCCTGCTGTATCTGCTTAATTTACTTGAATAATTTTAGATCTTGCTCTCGAAAGCTTATTGACTGCATGCCGCCAGTACTTCCTGCTCTCTCTACTTAATTTACCAGTATAATTTTATATAGTGTTCCCGAAAGGCTTACTGACTATATGCCAACAATACTTCATGCTTTATTATTTACAGGAATAACTTTAGACCTTGCTCTCGAAAGCTTATTGACTGTATGACAATACCTTCTCTTAAAGCTTTTTATGATGGTGTGAAAGTAGGGGACTCAACGAGCCAACTAGCTTGATTAACCCCTTGTGTCACCCATTTTAGAGAGCGGAACTCTCTACCTTTCCCTTTTTTCCCCAGAGTAATTTAATCCCCATCTTTTAAGAGTAGTCCCAGATTCTCTTCAATTAAGACGATTAGTAGCCCATTTTCATTCTTTCAGTGACAAAGTCTTCATTACTTTCTTATATTCTTCCAATGTTCCATTCTTCCTATTCTTTATCCAGTCCATTTTCCCCATCCGTTCTTCACGGCCATATTCTTCTTCTTCTTCTTCTCCTTTGTCTTTGTCCTTCACGATTCCTTTGTTCCATCCCTGGCAATTTACTTCTTTCTTCTCTTCTCTTCTCTCCCATTCCCTTCAATCTCGGTGGCCCCCTTTCTCCTCTCCTCTTTATAGATCTCTTCTTATGACTTATCTCGCGTCATGCGCTATCGCCCTTTCCTTTGAAGGAGGGCTGTTGTGATGTAGGTTATCAAAATCTCTCTCTCTCTCGAGCAAGAAATATCAGGGAAAGCAAGTCTTCTCTACTTGGGGCTGTTCTGATGACGCGTTCTCTCTCTCTCTCTCTCTCTCTCTCTCTCTCTCTCTCTCTCTCTCTCTCTCTCTCTCTCTCTCTCATGAGAAAAATTAAGGAAAGCAAGTCCTCTACTGTAGCCTTTATGATTATGAAGTGTCTCTCTCTCTCTCTCTCCTTGTTGAGAGGATTATAAACTAAAAAAATGTTATCAAAACGGCAGTATATTACAAACATGAACCTTTACATATTTGTTGTTGATATGCTTATGCGATCATGAATATCTCTCTCTCTCTCTCTCTCTCTCTCTCTCTCTCTCTCTCTCTCTCTCTCTCTCTCTCAAGGACCTTCATAAATGAACCGGTATTAATCGCGTGAACCGCATCGCTAAAAATAATGAAAGGCTACTCTCTCTCTCTCTCTCTCTCTCTCTCTCTCTCTCTCTCTCTCTCTCTCTCTCTCTCTCTCTCCCCTACCTGCCTCTCTCTCCCCTCTCTCTCTCTCTCTTTGTTGACTCTCCCAATACACGTGCTGCCCTATTTATTTTCTACCTCTCCTCATTTCCATAATGGCGGACTCGAAGCGTAAATGAAATCTTGGGAAAATTTACAACGCGGAATTCAATTATAAATTCACGCGCCGCGCTCCGGAATATGTGTTTATTCTCGCTACCCCCTCCTCCTCCTCCCTTCCTCTCCCCCTCCCCGTCTCCTCCCTCTGAAACCTTCTTATTCCTTTCCCTTCCTCCTTTCTCTCTCTCTCTCTCTCTCTTTTTCGTTTGAAGGTGGGGTTAAGTGGAAATCGTTGATATTAGTGTGTGTGTGTGTGTGTGTGTGTGTGTGTGTGTGTGTGTTACGGCTCCGTCTCGAAATACGTTGTTGCATTTTCAATATTATTCGATAATTTTATTTTTTCATTCCTTTGTCCAGTATATTTCATGTAATTTTTTGTTTTTGTTCTTGGTTACGAGACACAAACATACACTCGCACACACACACGTTTGTGTTTGTATGTATGTGTACATACAAGCACACAAACACAAGATAAAAGAGGAAGGAAAAATAAAATAATAATAATAATAATAATAATAATAATAATAATAATAATAATAATGCAAACACGACAAATTACACTCAGGCCATCTATCACCATACCGAAATATTTCGGGGAAAATTTCTAACTAAGCGACTCGTTAAAACTGCATATTCATGAGAGTTTACCAGAATGCTTGCATAACTAACGCCTCCGACAAAAGATTAATTATTTCAACGATGAGAGAGAGAGAGAGAGAGAGAGAGAGAGAGAGAGAGAGAGAGAGAGAGAGAGACTGACTTCATGATTGCATGAGCATATCAAAAACAAATAGAGGTTCATGCACTTGCCTAATATTATTGTCGTTCCGATAACAGTTTGTAGCTTACAATCCTTTCAACAAGCAAGGAGAGAGAGAGAGAGAGAGAGAGAGAGAGAGAGAGAGAGAGAGAGAGAGAGAATATACATGATTCATATATATATATATATATATATATATATATATATATATATCAATAAAAATAAAGTAAAACTCGAATCATTCGCGCCCGCTAATAGCACAATCGAGAGAAATTGTCCAAATTGTTAAAAATTGGACGTTGGATCCATAAAGGAAGATGATGATAATGAAAGGACCCAATCCAATTCGCAATGAAAGCTAATATTACCACCTTCGCCAAACACGCCAAGGCTCTCTCCGCTGCTAGCTGACGAATACGTTTTCGATAATGGCCCTGTAAATGTTTAACTTTGTCATTTGGGTCTCAGTGAACGCTGCTAGCCAGTTCCCCCCCCCCCTCCCCCAATCCCTCCTGCCTGTATGCCTTACCCACCCCTGGCTCTGGTCTGTTGGCTAGCTGGCCAGCTGGCTAGGTAGCTAGCTAGTGGTGGTGGGGGCGACCGCTACCGCACAGATGGCAGGTCGTGAATTTCTCTCTCTCTCTCTCTCTCTCTCTCATGAACATTGAAGAGCATTTATTCTGTAGGCAAATTACATGATGATCTCTCTCTCTCTCTCTCTCTCTCTCTCTCTCTCTCTCTCTCTCTCTCTCCTGATTATACAGACATACATGCTCAGTTGAACAAGGTATGATTGACAAATACATTCGCGCATAACCACTCTCTCTCTCTCTCTCTCTCAAATGAACATTAGACCACATGCTCCTTAAACAGATCTCTCTCTCTCTCTCTCTCTCTCTCTCTCTCTCTCTCTCTCTCTCTCTCTCTCTCTCACCACAAACACAAGACACAAAGACACTTCTACTAGGTAGGTCTTGACAAAAGGCTTTTTCTTGTAAGCGGATATGCACTGGGAGCCATTTTTTTTTTTTAAGCTGATAAACAAGGAGTGTCTGGTTTCTAAGGTTTCTCTCTCTCTCTCTCTCTCTCTCTCTCTCTCTCTCTCTCTCTCTCTCTCTCTCTCTCTCTCTCTGTGTTTAAAGGCGTATTACAAGGAGGGAAATTGTGTTACTACTCTCTCATTATAATAGTGATAGTTCTGGCAACAAAAAGGACGTTAATAATTATTATTAAAAATACATAAAGATATAAATAATAGTATTAACAACAATAATGAATAAATGCTTATAAAAAATACTCATAATCACAAGAGACACTAAAGTAGTGAAAAAATTCACAATGATGTCAGTGTAAATATATATTTTTAAAATATATATATTTACACTTACAGATATGTGAATTTTATCCTCGACGATAATAATGATAAATTATTATTATTATTATTATTATTATTATTATTATTATTATTATTACGACCATTTCTTTAACAAAATTGCACTATAACAACTGCAGGCACCAATAATAATAATAATAATAATAATAATAATAATAATAATAATAATAATAATAATAATAATAATAATAAACTTAAGTATGTATATAAGAAATCACAATAATAATAATAATAATAATAATAATAATAATAATAATAATAATAATAATAATAACATTCCATCTCAGGACGGCTGACATATAAAAAAAATGCACCAATTTCTCTCACTCGTTGTGGATTATAAACTAAAAGGTTGCGTGCGCGATTGAACAGAACGGTCATAACACTTCATAATTTAAAATGACATGATCCATTACGGTAATCGGAGTAATGCGCCATGAATACGTATATACAGTATGTAATACCTTAAGGTTTTTGTTTTTGTTGTTGTTATTATTATTATTATTATTATTATTGTGATGTTGTGATTTCATATATGCATACATACATAAGTTTATTATTATTATTATTATTGTGATTTCATACGTACATATATATACATACGTACAAGTATTGTAGTATTAGTTACATACACCCATACATACATATGTACGTACATACATACGCACATATATAACGTCAAGAGAGCATTATGATGCTACAGTTATACGCACACACAAACACACACAATATATATATAATATATATATATATATATATATATATATATATATATATATATATATATATATATATATATATATAGCCTATATATACATACACAGTATATATAATATATATTTATTTATTTATTGTGTATACGTACATATTGTACATACATACATACATATCAACAAAGAAGAGCTCAAGAAAAAACAAATGACCCGCGAACGATAATAAAAGCAACTCAAGGTGAAAAAAAAAAACATATTACACATAACATTTATTTGATTCTAAATTTTTTTTTTTAACTCCCTCGCCCGCCTTCCGTGAATCAATAGTTAAGACCTGCTTTCTGTCTCCTACTGTTTCTTCTTCTTCTTTCGTTCGTATTTTTTTTCATTATTTTTTATCTTTTTCATTATTTTTTTATCATTTTTCGCTATTTTTTAATTTTTTGGATTTTTTATTTTTTCACAATTTTTTTTTTTATTTTTTTTTTTTTTTGCTTGAATTACACTGAGCAAGCACGGCGCTGAAGTCACTGAAGTATTTGACGACCGTCAAGCAAATTTATCGGAGGAATGCAGTCACGCGAGAGGATTTTTTTTGCTTGCTTGCTTTCAAGCGTTATGTCCCAGTCCTTTATTTTGATCTTTTGTTTAGACACTTTTCATTTTTTTTCATTTGAGAAATAAATTCACTTTCAAGGCGAGAGTTTTTTATATATATACATTGAAAACGCTTTGCTTGCATATATGCTTGCTTGCTTGTTTCAAGCACTTTGTCTCACTGCTTTGGTATGCATGATGTTTAATTTATACGTATTTTTATTTGAGAAAGAAATTTACTTTCAAGGCGTGTATATATATATACATATATATACATATATATATATATATATATATATATATATATATATATATATATATATATATATATATATATATATATATATATAGTGTATACCCTATGCCATCATAACTCGTGTATAATTTATATCTTTATTTTATACATTTTCCTAAATTGACAATAAAGATGCCAGAGTTTAACTCGCTACTTTGTTACGATATCTCTCTCTCTCTCTCTCTCTCTCTCTCTCTCTCTCTCTCTCTCTCTCTCTCTCTCTCTCTCTCTCTCTCTCTCCTTAAGCAACTTGGTGGAGTTCGCTGATATTCAAGTGTTCTATTTTGAACCAAGCTCTCTAAATACTTGTATCTTTCTATTTTAGTTCAGTTGGCTGCATATGCTGGACAACATATGCAGCTATTAATATCGTTCTTATATTATCAAATGTTATCATTATCGTGTTATTTTATCTTTGTACTTTATCGTTATTGTAATGTCAACTATTGCCATAGTCCTGTTATCATCATCATCTTTATACAGTCTTGTATGTGAGGCTGAATATTAATGATTCTAATGAAATCCATTTTGTTACCATGAATGATTATCATTATTAAATACTACTACTACTACTATTAATAATAATAATAATTATAATAATAATATAACATAATAATAATAATAATAATAAGTCCTTTATTCTCATCTACTAAAAGGACTTCAGGAAATTAAATAATAATAATAATAATAATAATAATAATAATAATAATAATAATAATAATAATAATAATAATAATAATGATTACAAGTCCTTTATTCTCATCTACTATAAAGACTTAAGGAAATCAAGGCGCTTTAACCTATAAATACGTTCAATTTCTCTCTCTCTCTCTCTCTCTCTCTCTCTCTCTCTCTCTCTCTCTCTCTCTCTCTCTCTCTCTCTCTCCCCAGAGGCGGCCAGGCTATAAATCCCTATCCAAAGAGTCCAATAGGATTGGGAAATTGAAGCCGGGTAAATCCCCTTTGTAAATCCCACTGGCGTGTTCTTGAATCCGTTCATTAGGGACGTGGATCCTTTCCTGTATGTTATCTGAAGCCCCCAGGGATTAAAGAGGGGAGAGAGAGAGAGAGAGAGAGAGAGAGAGAGAGAGAGAGAGAGAGAGAGAGAGAGAGAGAGAGAGAGATGTAGATGTGAAATCGTCTATATATAATAAAAGATATGTAAGCTTAATTGTGAAATATATGCAATTCGCGAGTGCACACCCTTCCTCTTTCCAAAATTTTCCGTGAGAGAGAGAGAGAGAGAGAGAGAGAGAGAGAGAGAGAGAGAGAGAGAGAGAGAGAGAGAGAGAGAGAGATTCAAGTCGAGGTAGAGAGGTTTGGGCTCCCAGAGATTTTCTGAAAGGATTTCCAATCCCAAGATGCTTAGGGGATTCTGAGAGAGAGAGAGAGAGAGAGAGAGAGAGAGAGAGAGAGAGAGAGAGAGAGAGAGATTTTCTGAAAGGATTTCAATCCCAAGAGAGAGAGAGAGAGAGAGAGAGAGAGAGAGAGAGAGAGAGAGAGAGAGAGAGAGAGAGAGAGAGAGAGAGTTTAAAGGCTATTTTCAAACATTCCATCCAACTCATTCTTCATGATTATGTATAACTAAAAATAAAAAGCATATTCACAACCCATTCAGAGGAAAGTACCCTTGAGTTGATGAAAGCATTAAGAACTTTAAACATCAAATTAAGGTCTTATTTTCCGTTAAATGCTAAGGGGAATACCGACTATCTTAAACTCCAAGAATAGTCGAAAAATATCTAAGATGTCTACAGGAAACATTATATTCTTTCCCAACAAAGTTTTTAAATGTTTATCAAAAACTTGCAAGTATTTAGCATAATGTTCGATTATTTGTAGATTTTCCTCACGTCTTGATTTAGGGCACACAACTGCCGTGGAGTTTTTCCACCCTCGATCTTTCTCATCTTTGATAGGTACTGTGCCGAGAGAGAGAGAGAGAGAGAGAGAGAGAGAGAGAGAGAGAGAGAAAGAGAGAGAGAGAGAGAGAGAGAGAGAGAGAGAGAGAGAGAGAGAGAGTTCATATCATGATGTCCTTTGTCTCTCAGTAACAGTTAAGATTAGAAAATTGGAAATTCTAAAATTTCCTTATATATATATATATATATATATATATATATATATATATATATATATATATATATATATATATATATATATATATATATATATATAATTTATATATATAGCTTATGTTATTAAACAAAGACGAATGTCCCGTTTCTCTCTCTCTTTAATTCTTCAGAACAGAATTTCTTGTCAAATTTATTTGTACAGTAGTCACCTCTCTTCTCTCTCTCTCTCTCTCTCTAACTCTGTTATTCTTCTTCAAAAAATCAGAATTTATTTGCTTGTCAATTTCATAAGTATTCAGTTCAGTAGCAGTACAGTAGACACCTCTCTCTCTCTCTCTCTCTCTCTCTCTCTCTCTCTCTCTCTCTCTCTCTCTCTCTCTTTAATTCTTCAAAAAATCAGAATTTATTTGCTTGTCAATTTCATACCCCTGTTATTCTTCATTCTGACTTCATAGCAGTACAGTAGCCACCTCTCTCTCTCTCTCTCTCTCTCTCTCTCTCTCTCTCTCTCTCTCTCTCTCTCTCTCTCTCTCTCTCTCTCTCTCTCTCCTGCTGCTGGTGCTGCTAGTGGTAATACTAACGGACCTTGTAATGACTCCCAGATGGTTCGCATGTTGTGTTAGGTGGCGAGGAGCTTATCTCGGGTTTACGTCTGTTGACCCGACTATAAAAGGGATTCGAAACGATGGAAGGAAGGAAGGAGAGGGGCCTTTTGTGGTGGCCCCCTGCCCCGCCCCTCACCCCTTCACCCTCTCCCTTCCTCCCCCTACCCAAAAACAGATGCCCTAAAAGATATATGGCGTTTGAAACGGAGAGAAGGGGGGGCCTTTTGTGGTGGCCCTTCCCCTTCACCCTCCCTTCCCCCCCTACCCAAAAACAGATGCCCTAATGTGACGTGACCTGACAGATGCCCTTTTAGGAGGGGGAGGGGGGAGGTGGGTCGGTCAATATGACTTTTCTCAGCTCTTTTTCACATTCCTAAAGCGTCTTTTTTTTTTAATATTTGTTATTTACTTTTTTTTTTAATTTTCAGCTCTTTCATATTCCTAAAATGTTTTTTTTTTTTTTTTGTGTGTTTTTTTTATCTTTGTCCCGTTTTTTTTTTAATGACGTTTTACGTTTCGGGAAACCCGAGACTTTAACCGTTTTTTTTTTTTTTTTTATTTATTTATTTATTTTTTATTTCGGGACGAACCGGTGTCATGTGTCCACTTCTCTCTTTCTGTTAGAGTGTGTCTTCATTATTATTATTATTATTATTATTATTATTATTATTATTATTATTATTATTATTGATTTTGTTATGAAGAGAAATTCCTTAACATTCACATGATAAATTTCTATACATAGTCATTGATATCTTCTGGATTAAACAAAGAGATAGTAATCCTTTATAAAATAATAATAATAATAATAATAATAATAATAATAATAATAATAATAATAATAATTTCCTCTTACATTTCGACAACAGAAAACCTTCAACAATAATAATAATAATAATAATAATAATAATAATAATAATAATAATATAATAATAATAACATCTTTCCTACGAACAGTTCACAAACAACTCGGAGAATAAAACACTTGCATTATTCGGAAGAGTCGCACCACAAGAAAGGGCTTTCGCCCAACGCAAAAACCGTCTGCAACGACTCTGCAAGAAACCTCAAACCCCAACCGCGCACGCGCAGTTCCACACACAAAGTGCTTCCTGAACTGCTCTCTCTCTCTCTCTCTCTCTCTCTCTCTCTCTCTCTGTATTTCTAAATTTTCTCTCTTTCTTCGCCTGTTTTCTAAATTTTCTTTTTTACTGCGCTTTCTTCTCTCGTTTTTCTCTCTCTTACTCTTTTTAATCGTTTCTCTCTCTCTCTCTCTCTCTCTCTCTCTCTCAAACCAGAAATTGTCACAGAGGAAAACCCCAGACCGTTCAATTAAATGCAAATTAGAATCTCGCGTCCGAGGGAGGAAAGTGGGAAATTTCATTGAAATACAGAATGAAAGTCAATTAAATACTGAATGAGAGTCAATGAAATGCTGAATAAAAGTTTCTTATTGAAAGTCAATGAAATAATGAAAAGTCAATTAAATACTGAATTTAAGTCAATACTGAATGAAATGCTGAATGAAAATCGTTGAAACGCTGAAAGTCGATCAAATGCTGAATGAAAGTTGTTTAAATGCTGAATGAAAGTCTATGAAATACTGAATGAAAGTCTATAAAATACTGAATGAAAGTTAATTAAATACTGAATGAAAGTCGATGAAATACAGAATGAAAGTAAATTAAATAATAAATGAAACTCAATGAAATATTGTATGAAAGTCTAGAATTCCAAAAAGAAAAACCCGAAATTTGAATGCAATGCAGAATGAAAGTTGATGAAATAGTAGTGAATTAAAGTTAACTACTGAATGAAAGTCAATGATATACTGAATGAATGTATAGTCATCAATACATAGAATGAAAGTCTCCAACCCCACGAAAGTCAAATAAT
>NC_089785.1:21855206-21872706 GCF_040412425.1 Macrobrachium rosenbergii | reverse complement strand
GAAACGAAAACAAACACGTAAAAACCAAAACAAAGGTAAAAGTAAACAGAAGGAAAAAGTCAACACACCAGCTTCAAGACCTGTTAGTTTTTCCCCCCCATTTTCTCTCTCTCTCTCTCTCTCTCTCTCTCTCTCTCTCTCTCTCTCTCTCTCTCTCTCTCTCTCCGTTTCTCAAATATTCTTTTATTAGTGATAGAGAACAACTTTTCGAATATGAATATTTTAAATTTCTTCTTCTTCTCTCTCTCTCTCTCCGTTTCTCAAATGTTCTTTATTAGTAATAGAGAACACCTCGCTGAATATTTTAAATATCTCTCTCTCTCTCTCTCTCTCTCTCTCTCTCTCTCTCTCTCTCTCTCTCTCTCACTTCTTTCTTGATTGGTTATCGAGGAAAACTCTCAAAACATTTATAATATTTTCTCCTCTCACATCAATGCTAAGATAAATAAAAAAAAGTACAAAAAAATAAATAAATAAAATCACATCAATGCTAAGACAAAAAAAAAGTCCTTAAAAAAATGACGCACAAATACATCTGAATACTTCAAATAATGATTTCCTTCTTATATCATCATCATCAACATCATCATCATCATTATCACTATCATCATTATTCCTTTCATGTGGAGTAGTCCCGACTTCCGGGTCGTTAGAAAGATCTCTTCCTAATTGGCGTTAATTACCGGGATGTCCCTTAATCAGATTCTTAATTACCCCTGAGAGAGAGAGAGAGAGAGAGAGAGAGAGAGAGAGAGAGAGAGAGAGAGAGAGAGAGAGAGAGAGAGGTTATGGACCATCACCAAATACAGACGAGAAATATTTCCCTGGAGGATGTACGGAATAATAATGAAATAAATAAAGAAAACAATAAATTCCAAAGGAATAATAATGAAGGAAATAAAAAAATATAAAAAAACCAAGTTAAAAATCACGGTGCTTAACTTCCTTTACATGTTATGGATGCGTATTAAAAAAAACAATCCCTGAATAAAAAAAATAAAAAAAAACAGAATTTCAAAAGGAATAATAATGAAGGAAATAAATAAAAAAAAAAAACTCTTAAAATAATAATGAAGGAAATGAAAAAATATAAAAAAACCAAGGTAAAAATCACGGTGCTTAACTTCCTTTTCATATTACAGACGCACATAAAAAAAAAAACACTCCCAGAATTAAGCGCGTCATGAAACGGATGGAAACAAATGGCAATGAAACAAGCAAGCGCATAATTGTGATGTGAAAAACACACGGTATAAAGCTTTGAAAGAAAAAAAAAAGCCAAGACTCGATTATGACAGTTTCACCTTAAAAAAAAACAGAACCCTGGAGGTGAGAACAAAGCGTAATAAAAAAAAAAAACTTCATACTCGAAACGAGAGTACAAAAATGACACGGTTCTTCTGTTCTGTTACAAAGAGATGATTGTAATGATTTTGGGGAATTGGCCCCAAGGGGGATGGTTCAACACATCCTCCTGCTCTAATGATAGCTTTGGTTCACGTCAATTTTGGCTGTTTTTTTTTTTTTTTTTTTTTTTTAGCTATTACAGCGCCCGAGATTCCATGAAAGAGATTCAGCCTTTTTTTTTTTAAATTGTCTTCAATATGTATTCTTATTTCTTCTTTTCTTTAATATTTATTCCTTGTATTTCTTCTTTTCTTTAATATTTATTCCACGTATTTCTTCTTTTGTTTAATATTTATTCTTCATATTTCTTTTGTTTAATATTTATTCTCCGTATTTCTTCTTTTCTTTAATATGTATTCTTCGTATTTCTTCTTTTCTTTAGTATTTATTCCTCGTTATTCTCTTCCATCAAAAAGAAAATTCAAAAGAGGGACTATGTTTTCTTTTTTTTCCTTTTGCTATCTCCCCCTTTCGCTTCGTCCCAGTTTTCATCATCGGTTTTTCTTACTCCTCTGCCTTCTCCCCTTGTTCTTCGAAGGTCTCTCTCTCTCTCTCTCTCTCTCTCTCTCTCTCTCTCTCTCTCTCTCTCTCTCTCCCTCCTTCCTCGGTCCAACTTCGGAAGATTTCAATCTCAACTCCGGACAGGTAGGAAAGAGGAGGAGGAGGAGGAGGAGGAGGAGGAGGAGGAGGAGGAGGAGGAGGAGGAGGAGGAGGAGGAGAGGTTGTTCCCCATCTTATCACACGAGGTTCACATGACCATAATTAATGACCGTAATAACAGCTCTAATGTCAGTGAAGAGTGTGTGTGTGCGTGTATGTGTGTGTTAGCTGGAAAAGGCGACGATGGAGAGAGAGAGAGAGAGAGAGAGAGAGAGAGAGAGAGAGAGAGAGAGAGAGGAGGATCTCTTAGATAAGCGTTGACCAAATAAACTGACAACTGACTCAATCTGGATACAAAAAAAGGACCAGGTGCAAATGAAACATATACACACAAACAAACAAACAGATCCAGGATCCACCTGAGAACTACCATCTGAGAGAGAGAGAGAGAGAGAGAGAGAGAGAGAGAGAGAGAGAGAGAGAGAACACCAAGCTCCCACAAGTACACAGAAGACAGAACTTCACAAGACCCTGTGGAGTCAAGGCAAGGAACAGCATCGACCAGAGGCTGAACAGAAGTAATAGTAGTATCACTACCACCACCACCACCACCACCACCACTACTAGTAGTGGTAGTAGTAGAGGTGGTAGGAGAGGAGTAACATCTATAGAGGGTTAATAGCAAGGGGTTAGGTGAGAGATAATGGCCTGGGGGAAGCCAAAGATAATGACAGAGTTATGGTGGCCGAGAGCGTCGGGTTCCTCCACGCCCGTTTAGACCTAACTGGCAATTTGCATTGTATTATGCTGATACCTCGGCCGACAAGACGCCCCGAGAAGATGCGACACGCCACTCCGAAAGGAGAAGGAGAGAGAGAGAGAGAGAGAGAGAGAGAGAGAGAGAGAGAGAGAGAGAGAGAGGTGGGATGAGGGGCCCTGAGAAAGGAGGTATGGAAGATGGGGAAAGATGTTAACGAAAAGGATCGCCTTAATATTTTGGTCCTAATAAACGAAATGGTGAGAGAGAGAGAGAGAGAGAGAGAGAGAGAGAGAGAGAGAGAGAGAGAGAGAGAGAGAGCTGGCATACCTACAAATCAAGAAAACAAACGCGAAGAGTTAGACATAAAAACAAAACTTTACAAGTAAATCAATGGTGTGGTCACTACTTGCAAGAAATGTGGTAAAAACGGTAGTGGTTATCGAGAGAGAGAGAGAGAGAGAGAGAGAGAGAGAGATTAGCCTCATGGTACCCAGTGACCTGGTAGAAATGAGACGTTCTGTGGTATTCGAAAATACAGGTATTCCATCACGGAAGGTACAGGAGAATAGATCAAAAGCCTCGCTGGCCTTGAATTGTGGGGTTATGTTGACTGCTGCTTTTGAATTGTGGGGTTTATGTTGACTGCTAGTCTTGAATTGTGGGGTTATGCTGACTGCTGGTCTTGAAATGTGGGGTTACGTTGACTGCTGGTACTGATATGTGGGGTTATGTAGACTGCTGGTCTTGAATTGTGGGGTTATGTTGACTGCTGGTCTTGATATGTGGGGTTACGTTGACTGCTGGTCTTGGTATGTGGGGTTTATGTTGACTGCTGGCCTTGAAATGTGGGGGTCATGTTGACTGCAGATCTTCCTCTTTTTGTGTTCGTTATTCTCTCTCTCTCTCTCTTATCCTCCGTGATCCCTCTCTTTTCCTCATCCTTCCTTTCTATAATTTTTCCTCCATGACCTCTCTCTCTCTCTCTCTCTCTCTCTCTCTCTCTCTCTCTCTCTCTCTCTCTCTCTGCCATTCTTTCCCTTTCCCTGCCCAAATAAAAGAGGAAAAAAAAATATGCCACTTTATGAGAACTGACTTAATTGACACGTCATTCCGTAACTCTCTCTCTCTCTCTCTCTCTCTCTCTCTCTCTCTCTCTCTCTCTCTCTCTGGAAAGCCGTCAATTGAAATGTAAAAATAAATTGTGAAAACTATTTCTGTTCCCCATTTCGGCCGAACCCAATTTTCTCGCCGTAGTTGACACTGGCGTAGCTTAATTGGACGGCCCATGATGCATTCTAACAACCCAAATATAAATGGAATGCGTTTTTCCACAGCAGACGGTTTATGTATATTTATATTTATATGTGTGTGTGTGTGTGTGTAGATGTAAGTTGCATTATGATGGGCGGGTCAGTACATGCGCCGCCGACCAGACACAAGACACACGCACGCACGCACGCACGCTCTCTCTCTCTCTCTCTCTCACACACAAACACACACAAACTCTCTCTCTCTCTCTCTCTCTCTCTCTCTCTCTCTCTCTCTCTCAAACACACACACAAACTCTCTCTCCTCTCTCTCTCTCTATCACACACACACACGCGCACTCTCTCTCTCTTTCTTTCTTTCTCTCACACACACACACTTCTCTCTCTCTCTCTCTCTCTCTCTCTCTTAAACGCACACACTCTCTCTCTCTCTCTCTCTTAAACGCACTCTCTCTCTCTCTCTCTCTCTCTCTCTCTCTCTCTCTCTCTCTCTCTCTCTCTGACAGACGCTTTGTTCTCTCTCTCAGTATCAATTTTGAAACGAATTCGCGCAAGGAATTAAAAGGGAATTATGAATTGACAACTAAAATAATATCTATTGCCTTGCGTTTTACATGCATAATTACAAACTGTGATACATTTATCAAATGTGTTGCACGGAGATCACTTACTGGCCTAAAAGAATTTCACCCTAGAAGTTGTTAAATGTTTATTTTTATTTGTTCTAAATTTGTTATAGGATGTTATTCATTTGCAGAGCAAATAACTGGTTATAGCGTGTGTGACAGAAGAGAGAATTTTAAGATGGAAATAACTAATGAATAATGTAAAAAAAAAAAAAAAACTTTTTCAGATGCATAATGGAAAAAAAAAAAACACAAACACACAAAGTTGTTAAAATAAGCAAATGTGAAAATGATAATGATATAATGAGTGACAAAAGGAAAACAGAGGAAAACGACAAATTTTTAATGGCAAAACAGCATACAAACAAATAACAAATGAATAATGAAAAATTATAACAAAAAACTTACACAAAAGTAATCCTCAAATGTCACACACACACACACACACAAACAGGAACATACAAATTAAAAAAATGAACAGACAAAACTAACACACAGTTGATCTTCAAATGTTTCAGTGAATTCGAAAAAAATAAGGCAAAATTACAAACACCTGTGAAATGATCACGGAATGAAAATATGTACAAACAGCTAAAATAATTTATAGATAGACTCTCTCTCTCTCTCTCTAACAACAAACAAACAATATACAACAGAGGCATCAAAGCGCGAATGCACATATTGAGAGAGAGAGAGAGAGAGAGAGAGAGAGAGAGAGAGAGAGAGAGAGAGAGAAGGACAGCCAGAATTAAAAGGCTGTACCAACAAAAAGAAAACAAACAATATGCACCAGAGGCATCAAAACGCGAATGCACATAAAAGAGAGAGAGAGAGAGAGAGAGAGAGAGAGAGAGAGAGAGAGAGAGAGAGAGAGAGAATAAAAAAAGGCCGTAACAATAGCCACCGGAGCTTTTGTAAATATCGCACATACGGGACAATAACGAACAATAGCGCAGACAGTCGGAACAATGGGTAACAATGTGTACGGGTATTGTTGCAGAGAGAGAGAGAGAGAGAGAGAGAGAGAGAGAGAGAGAGAGAGAGAGAGAGAGAGAGAGCATGCACGCGCGTGCGTGCTTGTGACTGTGTGTACTTTAATGGCAAATCTGCATAAATGTTATACCTGTACAATACCAGACGAATAATGTGACTCTTATTTACACTGTACCCCTTGCAAGTGATGTTATTTACACTGTACCCCTTGCAAGTGATGTTATTTACACTGTACCCCCTTGCAGGTGATGTTATTTACACTGTACTCCCTTATAAGTGATACCAATATTGCTGTAACATCTATGTATTACAGCCTATATATATTTGTACATTACTGTAAATATTTCCGTCTATAAATTATTAATGATTACGTGTACACACATTCACTTCACCCTGTATGTTGGTTTATCTTTTATGGGGGGGATGACTTTTTTCATTTTTTGGGGTCGACTTTTTCATCTTTTTTTTTGGGAGGTGACTTTCATTTTTGGGGTGACTTTTTAATTTTTGGGGCATGGCTTTTTCATTTTTGGGGGGCACGACTTTTTCGTTTTTTGGGGCATGACTTTTTCATTTCTGGGGGTGTCTTTTTCATTTTTAGGGCATGACTTTCATTTTTGGGGATGACTTTTTCATTTTTAGGGTGGCATGACTCACTTTTTGGAGGTGACCTTTCCATTTCTTATTTTGTTGGGGTGACTGACTTTTTTTAGTTTTTTATCTCTTTTTTGGGGGGTGGGTGGGCCATCATAAACGCCCAAAATCCAATATCGGTAACGACAAAGAGAGAGCCCTTTTGCCTTGAATGATATGATATACAATTCCTGCTGTAAAAGACAAAAAAAATAATAAAAATAATAATAATAATAATAATAAAAACATAGAAATCCGGAATAAAAATGGACCGTTCCTTTCACATGAATAACACAATTCGCTGAATAGAATATTATACAAACTGCTAATAGATATATATATATATATATATATATATATATATATATATATATATATATATATATATATATATATATATATATACGGTATATAATATGTATAGATACGTATATAATTACGACACATTCACAATCACGCCATAATAATTAACAGTCGCCAACCAACTGATCTATCACGTTTGAGCTTTGAATTCAACTAGTATCGAATGTAATCCCTTCCCCCAACTCCCCGCCAGTCATTATCATCATCATCATCCGGCTGTTTATCGAAAAGCCCTAACAATAAACCAGCATCGCGTAAATAAAAAAAATAATAAAAATAAAAATCAAATAACTATATAACAAATAAACGCAAAAATAAATTCGGCCATTCGGCAAATTGATAGTAATTTGGACAGCGTCGGTAAATCAGAGTAATTACATCATTATTATACGCTGATAGGGGAAGGGGAAGGGAAGGGGAGGGGAGGGGTAGGAGAGGAGTAGGGGTGGGTAGGTGAAATGTAGGGAGTAGGGGAAGGAGAGGAGTAGGGGTTGGTGAGTGTGCAGATGGGAAAGGGAAGGGGGATAGGAGGAGGAGAAGGGGCAGGGGAAGGGGGTAGGGGAAGGAGGGAGAGGAGTAGAGGTTGATGAGTGTGCAGAAGGGAAGGGGGAGGAGGAGGATGGGTAGGGGAAGGTGTAGGGGAAGGGTAGGAGAAGAGTAGGGGTTGGTGAGTGTGTAGATGGGAAGGGGAGAGGGGAAGGTGTAGGGGAGGGGAGGTGTAGGGGGTAGGGGAGGTGTAGGGGGTAGGGAAGGTGTAGGGGTAGAGGGGGGGTTATCCCAAAAGCGGGGCTCACAGCGAAGGGATGAAATCATAATTGGATTATGAGGGCGCGATTTTCCAGTTTGCGAAATGGCTATTAATTAGTATAGCGACCAATTGAAATAAATTTTCGGAGAGAGCGCTAATTGACACGCATTCGTGAGCTCGCTCGCGCTCTATTTGCATATAATGAGCTCCCGCGGAGATTGGGGAGCGGCGGGGGTCGGGGGGGACGGCCACACCCCTTCCCCTAATCCCGCTTTTAATTCTCTCTCTTTCTCTCTCTCTCGACTCGTCCTAATTAAAAAAAATAGTGCCGCCATATACTTAACTCTCTTGAAATAAACGCAGGTTTGTGTATGTATGTATGTATATATGTATGTATGTGTTTGTGTGTGTAGGTATGATAAAAGTCACTTTGACGCGTGATTTACACACCTTACAACCACGAGAAAAATTAAATAGGATTGTAAATCCTGACCGGTTTCGACTACATCACTAAGCCATTGTCAGGCAAATTCTCGCCAGCGTCTGTCAGTGAAAAAACAGAAAAAAAACTCATACAGATGTCTAGCCGGCATGCAAATGCCAAACCGGAGGTAATATAACACCTGTATATAGCCATTAATCGCGCACCTGTGGCGCGCAGTAATCAAACGGACACCTGTACCGTCGCCCCGCACCGTTTGTTAATCCCTAAGTAAATGGGATTCCACGGCGGTCCGATGCCTGTCATTTCGTTTGGTAGCCGGAATTGGTACCAAATTGCTGTCGGACATGACAGCTTTTTACTTAGCACAGCAAAGATATAAAGAGATGTATAATGAATTCAGCAAAGAAATAAAAAGATATATAATTGAATTTCCAAATATTCCCTGGCAACACATTCGGGCTGATTATTATAGCCATCATTCGTCTGTCAGGTGGTGACCGAATCTGCCAGTGATGGAACGACTGACAGTGACTGATTTGTTGGGCAGAGGCTGAAATGACTGACGGTGACTGATGGCGGTGACTGAATTAGATTAAAAGTGATTGAACAGGACCTATGTAGAGATACAGTGATTACGTCTGTTAGGAGTTAGGATAAACTGCATCTAAATGTGAGGAGACTGGACTTAGTAAGGGATGCTGTGGGGATGCTTGTAGGCTTCTCTCTCTCTCTCTCTCTCTCTCTCTCTCTCTCTCTCTCTCTCTCTCTCTCTCTCTCTCTCTCTCTCCAGTTCATGAAAGGGGGAATCATCTCCCATTTTATGAAGAGCTGTACGACAATATTTTGATAAACAAAAAAACAAAAACAAAAAAATCACTCCACACTTAAACTCCCACACTTTGCCCACTACCCCACTCCCACTCCGATACTTCTTACCCACACACATCCTATACTCCCTTATCCCCCACGATTCTACCCCTCAATTGTGGAGGGTCCTTCCTCCTCCTCCTCCTCCTCCTCCTCCTCCCCCAGGCAACTGAGAGAGAGAGAGAGAGAGAGAGAGAGAGAGAGAGAGAGAGAGAGAGAGAGAGAGAGAGAGAGCAAAATTCTAACTGGGATAAATATTTGAAAGAAAACAGAGAGAGAGAGAGAGAGAGAGAGAGAGAGAGAGAGAGAGAGAGAGAGAGAGAGAGAGAGAGAGAGAAATTATGACCGGGATAAATATTACGAAAGAAAACAGAGAGAGAGAGAGAGAGAGAGAGAGAGAGAGAGAGAGAGAGAGAGAGAGAGAGAGAGAGAGATTATGACCGGGATAAATGTTGCGAAAGAAAACTATGGAAGTATGACACAACAGAGAGAGAGAGAGAGAGAGAGAGAGAGAAATTATGACTGGGAGAAATGCTACGAAAGAAAACCATGTGGGAGAAAGAGGAAAGAAGGAGACAGAAGAGAGAGAGAGAGAGAGAGAGAGAGAGAGAGAGAGAGAGAGAGAGAGAGAGAGAAGAACAACAACAAAAAACAACAACAATAACAACAAAAAAAATCTACTCATCCTCATCCCCTCCCAACCCGAGAGAAAAATACAAAAACAAAGGATCAGATATATACGATATAATAGGATACTCACTTATGGTACTGGGCTTGCAGGAAATTGAATTCCTCCTTCATCCTGTCGCAGGACTCGGACACGGTGAACTTGAAGGGCTGCCCGGGCTGAGGACCCTGTTTTTTGGTCAAAGAGAAAAAGGGGGGAGAGAGAAAAGCTTGAAAGTCTGTGTGATAAACTTATTTTTTTTTCTTATTTTTCTAAAATCTTATATGATGCTATGTTAGTCTATAATATAAATGTAATTAGCATATAAATAAGAGCCAAAATGACCTCTTTGTTTGATGTAATATATAAAAATTTAAGTGCCAAAATGACCTCTTTTATTTCAGTTAGTTTATTGTATTGTTTTGGATGAAATTTTTTCTAGAGAATCTTATCTTTCATAATATTTAGATATTATTTTCATAATATCTAAATATTATGAAAATATTATGAGCAAAACAGAAAGATTAAGAGGTCACTGTGGCTACTGAATATAGGCTACATGTTAATGGTAAGTGTAACTACTCGATTATATATATATAATTTACACATATAACATACATATACTTATATCTACATATACATTATAAATCCATCTATACATAAATTATACCATTCATATAAATATATAGGCTATATAATAAAAAAAAATACTATTGAATTAAGTGATTATCTTTTATGCAACGCAGTTCACTATAAAGGTCTGACATTTGACAAGTGACATTTGACAAGTCAGGTCATCCAAACAGCTGGGTAGTAAAACCATATGCTTGAACCATAATAATACCAGGCACTCTTGCCGGTTCAGTGTCTTCAGTGGGGTATATAATAATATTTTTCTCCCCAACTCTCGTCAAGTTCGTTTTCATTCACAGACTTGGCTTGATGGCAGATAAAGTGTAGGAAAGTATTGAGGCGAAAAGAAAGTTATAAATGATATATATATATTATATATATATATATATATATATATATATATATATATATATATATATATATATATATATATATATAGATATACCAAAAGATTAGATTAGATAGATAGATATGATATCCCAACGTGATATCCCAAGTGATTAAGAAAGACCAGAAGTATACCAAAAAGATTTGTGGATGATATCCCATTTGGAAAAAATAAAAAATAATTAGACAAAATAAAAAATAGAAATCAAGTTCTAATTATACCATTCACTATTATTAGACCAGGTACATTTCCCCAAAACTTGAGGACAACAGTAACGAACGCAGTGGCTCTCTCGCGCCCACCTGTCCGTGCCAACCAAGAAGGGAAAAAAAGAGAGATTTTAACAGCAACAATTAATCTGTGCCCGTAGCGAGTTGAAAGGAACAGTTCCTTGTGTATCTCTCTCTCTCTTTCTCTTCTCCATCATCATCATTTTCTCTCTCTCTCTCCCCATCATCAACCTCTCTTTCTGTGTCTATCCATTATCATCCTATCTCTCTCTCTCTCTCTCATCCATCATCATCATCGTCTCTCTCTCTCTCTCTCCCCATTATCCTCTCTCTCTCTCTCCATCATCACCATCATTCTCTCTTTCTTTCTCACCGTCCTCTTTTTCTCCTCATCTCTCTCTCTCTCTCTCTGTCTCTCTCTATCTCTCATCATCATCCTTTTCCCTCTCTCTCTCTCTCTCTCTCTCTCTCTCTCTCTCTCTCTCTCTCTCTCTCTCTCTCTCTCTCTCCTCCATCATCATCATCTGACCCATAAATCTCCTTAATCTAGCCGGAGAGGAGGGCACCCTCCCGCCCCCCAATCCTTCTTCCCCTTCTTCTTCCTCTTCCTCCTCCTCCTCCTCCTCAGTGCAACCCACCCACCTCCTGCCCCCGTCAATCACGCCCAAAATCACCTGCAAACTCCAACTCTCGTGATTTATGTGAGACCAACATACCACAGGAGGTGTTACTGTTGGCAGAGAGGGCGGTAGGGTATGTTGGAAAAATGCTCTCTCTCTCTCTCTCTCTCTCTCTCTCTCTCTCTCTCTCTCTCTCTCTCTCTCTCTCTCATCTTCTTCTTCTTCTTCGTCTAGTCGTTCCGTTTTTGGTTCTCTCCCCTTCTTCACCTCTTTGGCCTCTTCAAAATCTCTCTCTCTCTCTCTCTCTCTTATGTTGCAACATGCAATGGCAACATAGTCTGCCGTTGACATCGCAGTTTAGGGTAAAGGTGTGCTATGCCGTTTAGTCCTGGGGAGTATTTATATCACGGCGATGAGAGAGAGAGAGAGAGAGAGAGAGAGAGAGAGAGAGAGAGAGAGAGAGAGAGAGAGAGAGAGAGATTCTGGCTTTGAAGTTCTGTCGTAACAAGAGAGGAATGCTTCGGATAAACACATCAAGTAAAGAGTATTTGTGGACTTAAAACGAGAACACGTGATAAAGTGAATTCTCAGGAGAGGTTTCAAGATATATTTACTTTTTTTATATCTTGAATTTTTTTTTGTTTTGGTTTTTTATTTTGATTTTTTTATCTCGATTTTTTTTCTACTTTTGATTTTTTTATCTTGAAAAAATTTTTTTTTTTGTATCTTGAATTTTTTTATGTATCTTGAATTTTTTTATGTATCTTGAATTTTTTTTTTTTATCTTGAATTCTTTTGATCTACCTTGAATTTTTTTCGACTTATTTTGATTTTGTTATCTATCTTGAATTTTTTATTTATATTTTATTTTATTTATATTGAAAGGCGTAGAGCTGTGGATATAAAAAAAAATATCTAAATGCTCTGCATTGGTTTGTCAGAAAAAACAAATATCAACAAACCAGAAATAAACTTGAAATTTATAGAGTCGTCTGCATTGGTTTATCAGAAAATAAACCGAGAAATTTATAGTCACCTGCTTTGGTTTATAGAGTCGTCTGTATTGCTTTTAAATTTATATAGAGGCGCTTGCATTGCTTTTAAATTTATAACGTCGCCTGTGCTGATTACAAAATTTAATATAGCCACCTGCATTGGTTTAAAAATTATATAGAGTCGCCTGCATTGGTTTAAAATTTATATAAAGTCGCCTGTATTGGTTGAAGATTTATATAAAGTCGCCTGCAGTGGTTGAAAATTTATATAGAGTCGCCTGCATTGGCTTAAAATTTATATAGAGTCGCCTGCATTTGTTGAAAATTTATATAGTCGCCTGCATTGGTTGAAAATTTATATAGAGTCGCCTGCATTTGTTGAAAATTTATACAGAGTCGCCTGCATTGGTTGAAAATTTATATAGAGTCGCCTGCATTGGTTGAAAATTTATATAGTCGTCTGAATTGGTTGGAAATTTATATAGAGTCGCCTGCATTGATTTAACATTTACATAGAGTCGCCTGTATTTATTTAAAATTTACATAGAGTCGCCTGCATTTATTTAAAATTTACATAGAGTCGCCTGCATGGATTTAAAATTTATAGAGTCGCCTGCATGGATTTAAAATTTAGATAGAATTACCTGCAACAGTTTAAAATGTATAGAATTGCCTACTTTGGTTGTCAGAAATAAAAAAAAAAAAATCAAAACGAGCCAGAAATTTATATAGAGTCGACTATTCAAGGGAGTCAGATAAAGAACAAAGTGGGTCTATTTACCACTTGAATTTGAATCGGATTCAGCTGGGATATATCACACAAGGATACTGCGGCAGCTATGGGAATTGTATGGTATTTAGGGACTGTTGTGGAACCGTCTCTCTCTCTCTCTTTGAGAGAGGGAGAGAGAGAGAGACTGCAAGTTAGATATAAAACCATAGTTGTTGATTGCAATAAAACTTTTACCAGCCAACCTCTCTCTCTCTCTCAGATAGACACTAAAAGTTAGTTATAAAACTATAATTGCTGATTGTCATAAAATGTTCACCAACCAACCAACATCTCTCTCTCTCTCTCTCTCTCTCTCTCTCTCTCTCTCTCTCTCTCTCTATGTTATAATACATGTATATATATATATTATACATATATATACATTATGTATATATTAGATTAGAGACTACACGTTTCTCTTAAAGCTGTAATACTGAAACTGTCGACAGCAATAGTGATAAAACCAATCTATTGAGAGCACACAACATTAAAAAAAAAAAAAAAACACATGAAGTGGACTTCGACGTCTACACCAAAAAAGGAGATTTAAAAAAAATGTATAAGATAGGTCTATAAGGACTCTGGCGTAGGCCTACATTTATCTCGCCCCGCCCAATTCGTTTGAGGTTGGGAGTCGGGGGGCGAGAAGGGGGGGCAACAGAACGCCCCCCATAAAGGAGATATATTAAAATGTTCAGCAGTAGGAGAGCAGCTGTTGTCGTCAGCTTGATCATCATTATCATCATCAACATCATCATCATCATCACCATCTGTTGACAGTGTGCTACAAGATCTGTGAATTTTTTTTTTTTTTTGCGCTGTCTATCAAGAGGGCATCAAGATTTTGGCAGTCATCCAGATGATAGCCTTTTGAGTAATAAAGGGGGTTATACAAATATATATATATATATATATATATATATATATATATATATATATATATATATATATAAACTTTCTTGCTTTTCTCTCGATTTGGAACCAGGTTTAGCAGTGACAAAGCGTTTCCAAAACGTGAAGACATCGCGAAGTTACGAGGGCACTGTGCTTAATAAAAATCTACATACCCATCTGGTTAAAAGTGCCCAGTAGATTCTAAATATATATATATATATATATATATATATATATATATATATATATATATATATATATATATATATATATATATATATATATATATATCATCTTCTCTCCGAAGGTCTTCTTCAGCTCCTCTTGGCAGCTGGGTATCTAGGGTATCTATCTGGGTATCCTGGCATGCCTTCATCTCTGTTCAATGGCCCCGACGCAGATCGTGTCGGGAAATGCGGAGTCTCGTCACATATACGTCAGCACCGTGGACACCGCGGTTATACTGCAGTCAGTGCATCTCACGCGGCGCACTGTAAGCATTACTTAAGGTTCTTTGTGGCGTCCCTTCGGCCCCTAGCTGCAACCCCTTTCGTTCCTTTTACTGCACCTCTGTTCATATTCTCTTTCTTCCGTCTTACTTTCCTCAGTCCTCTCCTAACATTTGTTTTAATATTATTTTCAGGGCTGAATGACCTCATAGGTCATTTTACTGTACCTCCAATCATATTCTCTTTCTTCCATCTTGCTTTCCACCCCCTCCTAACAATTGTTTGAACATTATTTTCAGCGCTTATTGACCTAATAGGTCCCAGCGCTTGGTCTTTGGCCGAAATTTTATATTCTAATCCAAAAAAATTTAGAAAATGATTTGTAATGGTACTGAGGAACTAGGAATTGAATGTACATCACATAACTCTGTTTATTTTATAATCTTTAGTTGTATAATTCTGTTTATTTTGTACACCAGATACTACATAAAGTCTACTTTGCTTTTTCATTATCCTCCTCCTCCTCCTCCTCCTCCTCCTCTTCTTCTTCTTCTTCTTCTTCTTCTTCTTCTTCTTCTTCTTCTTCTTCTTCTTCTTCAGCATTCGATTCTGTACTTCAGGAACTGTCAAGGACCCTGGCCCGGTATTCCCTTCCCCCCTTCCCCGTCCCCGAGATTCTTCCCCTCCCCCTTCCCCCACCCCGAGATTCATCCCCTCCCCACTTTCCCCCAAGGGTTTGAGGATTTGTGTCGGATTAGGCAGTCTTTTTTTTGACACCAGCTCAAACAAACGTGACTTCCTCCTCCTCCTCCCCCTCCCCCTCCCTATTACTTCTCCTCCTCTTGCTCCTCCTCTTCCCTATTACTTCTCCTCCTCCTCCTCCTCCCGAGCAAATCTAATCTGTTTGTTCCTGCATAATGCCACCGAATTCCTCCTTACTATCATGAGATTCACTCCACTGATTTGACTCCATCACTGTGTAAACAGAGAGAGGTTCCTGTTTCTCTCTCTCTCTCTCTCTCTCTCTCTCCCGGGATATTATAATGCCTCTGCTGATGCTTCTGGCATCAAGGGAGGTCGTAGGAAGAGGCATCCACCGACTCACAGGACACTGAAGGTAAACAACGGCTAGAAGAATTGGGAGATTAAAGCGAGAGGTAAACAGTCAGAACAAAAATGGCCGTCTTGTCGATATCCCTCTCGCGTTGTAAGCTACGACAGCAATCGACCTTCTTTTTATGTCGACCTTCTTACAAGCGACTCTCTTTTTAGATCGACCTTCTTTGAAATTGACTTTCTTTTCAGTCGACATTCTTTCAAATCGACCGTTGCACAAATCGACTCTCCTTTAAATCGACATTTTTTAAATCGACTTTCTCCTAAATCGACCTTCCTTGAAATTGACGTTCTTTTAAATCGACCTTCTCTTAAAATGATTTTCTTTTAAATCGACATTCTTTTATATAGACTGTATTTTAAATCGACCTTCTTTGAAATTGACTTTCTTTTAAACCGACCTTTTTACAAATCGACCCTCTCTTTATTGACTTTCTTCTAAATTGACATCCTTTTATATCGACTGTCTTTTAAATCGACCTTGTTACAAATCGACCTTCTTTTAAATCGACCTTCTTACAAATCGACTTTATTTTAAATCGACCTCCTCATAACCGAGCTTCTAAATTTTTAATCGACCTACTTTCAAATCAACTTTCTCCTAAATCGACCTTCTTTTAAAGTCAGTGAGAGTTCAAGGAGAAAGAAAAGATCAGGTGTAAATAAAACTATAAAGCTAAGACCAGGAACGACAGTATCTTTTGCGGTGGACAAACGGAACAGAGGTTAATCAACCTTAATATTCTGATTCCTGGCACGACGCATAAAAACGAGAGAGAGAGAGAGAGAGAGAGAGAGAGAGAGAGAGAGAGAGAGAGAGAGAGAGAACGTTTATAGTAAAGAGACAATTTGACACGGGAATAGACTACGTTAATTGTATGTGCATGTGTGCGTTTGAGAGAGAGAGAGAGAGTAAAAATCCAAACGCAGAACAGACGAAGAAGAAGAAGAAGAAGAAGAAGACGATTAGTGGCGCAGGCTGCCACTTCTTCTTCTTCCTCTTCTTCTTCTCACTCGGCGTAACAATACGAGACTTCAGGATTACTTAAGAGGGATTTAGACTTGATGCTGAAAGAGTCTCACTGTTGTCTCAACTGTCAAACATGAGGCTTTTTCATTCTCTGCCCCCTCCCCTCCCCTTCCCCCCCCTTTTTTTATTCTCCTACTCGCTGGGGAAGACGGTTGTGGGGGGGAGGAGGAGGAGGAGGAGGAGGGGATGATGAACGCGGGAAGGGGAAAGGGGAAGGGGAAGGGGAAATGAGGTTTTTCATTCTCTTCCCATTAATTTTCTTCTTGCAGACGAAGATTCTGGGAGGAGGGGAGGGAAAGAGGAGATGAGGTTTTTCATTCTCTCCCCCTTTTTCTTCTTCCCACTGAGGAAGACGGTTGTGGGAAAGGAGGGGAGGGGAGGGAGGGGAAAGGGAAGGGGAGAAAATAAGAGGTTAACATGAGGTTTTTCTTTCTCTTCCCGTTTTTTCTTCTCGCTGAGGAAGACGGTTGTGGGAGGGGGGAAGAACGTGGGAAAGGAGGAGGAGGAGGAGGAGGAGGAGGAGGAGGAGGAGGAGGAGGAGGAGGAGGAGGAGGAGGAGGGAAGTGGAAGAAGGAAAAAGAGATCTAAAAGCCATGCCCCATAGAGCACGCAAACACACACACCTCCTACTACTCGACGTCGCTTTTAAAAGTGCTGGCACTGGACCGAGAAATTCCTTCATAATCTCTTTTAACGCGGTTGTCTCCTCGTCCCATGTGTTTTTCTCCCTCTCTCTCTCTCTCTCTCTCTCTCTCTCTCTCTCTCCAGTCTTATTTTAGAACCGTGTGCGGGACTGCGGTGGTGGTTAAACCAAAAGACTATTTATTTTTTTTTCAAGATAGCAACGGGCCATTCGTTGCCCACAGACAATTTGGGCATTCATTTACAAGATACCCTTCTCCCTCAGTCATGCTCAGAACGGTTGAACGGAATTGAACGAAAATTGTCTTATCTGTTCATTAGGGGGATATTCTTGCGATGGTTCAGCTTTGAATT
>NC_089785.1:21822706-21852706 GCF_040412425.1 Macrobrachium rosenbergii | reverse complement strand
ATAAAAAAACAAAACAAAACAAAAAATTTCAAATCCACCCCTGGAAAAAAAAATGGTAAATGGAGACGGAAGATAACAGGACCCTGAGGTACGCCACTAAGAGAGATAGGGAAAGGAGCTGATGCAGCGCCATCAACAAACCGCAGATAGATAGACCGGTCAGATTAGAGAGAGAGACTTAAAACACGTTTACCCAGAGAAGTGAAACCCGGGAGAGAGAGAAAAGGCTAACCGAGGCCTTTTATGCTCAAAATGGTTTCCCAAGGCCTTTTATAATAGACCCTGTCAGGGAAGACCCTTGAAAGACGGCGAGAGAGCAATGGTTCTCGATTCCCTCAAAGGTTCCTATAGAGAGGATGACCAGATTGTAAGTGAGTAAGAGAGGTTGCTGTTTTGAGGAATTGTGATTTGATAGTGCTGATAGTGAATTGCTTTCCTTTGAATTGAACCGCCATACAGTGAAGTTCATACTCCATTTATACTGGTTATTGGCTTAATAACATTGTATAAAGATGTATAGTGACTCGTTTTACTGGCAGGTACAACAGGCATCCTTTGATTCAAGTCCAGCAGATGTTGAGAGTTTATGTTAATTCTCTCTCTCTCTCTCTCTCTCTCTCTCTCTCTCTCTCTCTCTCTCTCTCTCTCTCTCTCAGAAGCCAGGAGGAGTGTTTAATTGAATCATAAGACCTGAGTTATACATATACGAAGTCAGTGGTGTGCCTCTGAATTAGCGTAAACTTCATCAACTTCAAGACGACATATGACTGTGTGCACACACACACACACACACACACACACGCATATCGAAGAAGTTCCGAGGCGTTTCCTGGAAGTTCTCTCTCTCTCTCTCTCTCTCTCTCTCTCTCTCTCTCTCTCTCTCTCTCTCTCTCTCTCTCTCTCAGCACACGTTCCCACACAAACAAACAAACTAGCAGCATACGCGTATATATATCTACAGTATATTTATGTATATATTTATGTATGTGCATATATTTATGTATATATATATATATATATATATATATACTATATATATATATATATATATATATATATATATATATATATATATATATATAGATATATATATATATATATATATATTATATATATATATATTATATATATTTAAAAAACATTAGAACGTACCACTAAGCAACGTTTTACCAGAGAGAGAGAGAGAGAGAGAGAGAGAGAGAGAGAGAGAGAGAGAGAGAGAGAGAATATGCCACACAATAAGCAAGACAAATAAAGAGGGAAAATATTAGAACATACCACTAAGCAACATTTTACCAGAGAGAGAGAGAGAGAGAGAGAGAGAGAGAGAGAGAGAGAGAGAGAGAGAGAGAGAGAGAGAGAGAATATGCCACACAATAAGCAAGACAAGTAAAGAGGAAAATATTGTAAGCTTTCCACCTATCCACCCAATTTGCCAGAGAGAGAGAGAGAGAGAGAGAGAGAGAGAGAGAGAGAGAGAGAGAGAGAGAGAGACTGACTGACTCTCTAAGTGACCACAACCAGGCCAAATGGGAGAAAATCGTCTAATGTCAGACCTTTTCAAGTGCATAACAGCGTTGCGTCATTCCTCGTCAAAGGAATCTTAATGGACGCGGCGGTTTTACTGCCCGATGAATAGAGAGAGAGAGAGAGAGAGAGAGAGAGAGAGAGAGAGAGAGAGAGAGACAGCTTTATTGCCGTATGAATAGCCCGAGATGATGATGATGCTGCACTATACTTGCCTTTGTGCATCATATCCCACAGGGGTTTATTTGTGGACCCCGGGGGGGGGGACCCCCTCACCATCACTTATGTACTTAGAAACACTTACACTAAGTTTAGGTTACTGCCTGAAATCTACTTCGTGTCGTGTTCTCTCGATTGTTGGTCGAGTCTGTTTGTGTTAGGGTGTTTGTGACATTGTGTGTTTGTGGCATTGTGTGTGTTTGTGTCACTGTGTTTGTTGTACTTTGTGTCCCTGTGCCTCTCGATTGTTGGTCGAGTCTGTGTGGGTGTTTGTGACATTGTGTTTGTGTCATTGTGTGTTTGTGACCTTGTGTTTTTATGTCATTGCGTGTTTGTGAAGTTGTGTGTTTGTGTCATTGTGCGTTTGTGACATTGTGTTTGTTGTGTCCCTATGCTTCTCGATTGTTGGTCGAGTCTATGTGTGTTTGTGACATTGTGTGTTTGTTGTCCCAATTCTTCTCCATTACTGCTCGTCATATTGTATGTTTGTGTTTGTGTGTCTGTGTGATTGTGTATTTGTTATGTCCCTAGTCTTCTCGATTGTTACTCGAGTCTGTGTGCGTTTGTGTGTTTGTTTTTGTGAAGTTCGACTGTCTTTTAACTGAACTGTGTATTTTGGAGCACGTGGAAATGCACAAAGGATAATGTGAACGCAATTAATGTGAACACAATGTGTTTGTGTGTCTTTCCAAGGTTTTATTTTATATCGGAGCACATGTGAATGCGGTTCTATTCAGAGAAATTGAGTGGGAACAATGTGTATGTGGTTATATGTGGTTATCTAATTTTTGTTTGTTTCTTATGTTGGTGAGAATTTAAATTCACATGACGTGGCAATCTGCAGGTTTGTTTGTTTTTATAAACAACACGAACACATAAAAATGTGGATTTGATCACCAATCATGTGATGATGTTTGTCTAAAACATGAGCAATTCGAGCACATAAACATGTGGATTCGATCACCAATCATATGCTAATGTGTTTGTCTAGACCTCGCTGACGTGTCATAACCCATGTCCATTGTTGTGGAGTGCCATGCTTTTGTTGTGTCATGTTATAAAGTGTAATTTGTCTGCTGTGTACACTGAGTGTACTTTTAGAGTGTTGTGTAATTTGTCAGATGTGTACTTGAGTGTACTTTTAGTGTTGTGTGATTTGTCTGCTTTGTACACTGACTGTACTTCTTGAGTGTCTGCTGTGAGTACTTTGAGCGTGGTGTAATGCGTCTGCTAAGTACACCGAGTGTACCCTGAGTGTATTTCGAGTGTTTTGTTGTTAGTATAACAGTGAATGGGGGCGTCGAGGTACATACCGCTAAACTCACCGGGTGTCGGCTGGCTGCGGCCGCAGCTACGGCGGCGTTCATCGCCGCAGGATACATGGTGAAGGATTTAGGGAAGAAGGACACTCTCTCTCCTGCGTCTACTTCTTCTTCTTCTGCTTCTCCTTCTTCTTCTTCTTCTTCTGCTGTCTCCCAGACGTCTGTCTGTCTGTTTGAAACTCCTTCTTGCAATTCTTTTTTTAATTCCTTGAACACACGACTCGATGATTTTCTATTTTTGATGATTAATTTTTCCTGTCATCTGATTTTCCCTCTTCCGTTCACAACAAGCACCCACTTCGATCACCCTTGATTCCCCCACACACCCCCAACGACAAAAATATTAATAATGGTAATAATAATAACGATAATAATAAAATATTCGGAAACAAAAATGGGGGGAACCCACTCATTCAAAGGACTCGTCGTCCATGGCGGACATCTTTGCTCCACTTCCAGGAATCCGAAAATTCCGGATCATCTTGTCCCGTCGGGGTGACGGAGAGGCATGGCGGATAACTCTCAGATCAAATCATCGATCAAAAAATGGAAATAACTTCTTATCTATCTTTTTTTTTTATCTGATTTATCCACGGCACAATTGCACTTATAGAGACACTTTCTGGTAACCTTTCCGATCACGGGCAAACCACCACCTTTACGAGTTTGCTAACTATCATTATAACAACAACGGCACCGATTGATGGGTCAAGCGATGATTGATTAATTCCAGCGGGCGTCGTTGAGATACGTGATGAGATGATGATGATGAAGATGATCCCCGAAGTAATTCCTGGTTAAAGATCAGCTGGCATTGGCGATCCAAACGCTTTCGGTAGGTATTCCAGTAGGGACCTGGAATCTGAAACACGCGATGATTCCCGAAGTAATTCCAGGTTCAAGATCAGCTGGAACTGGCGATCCAAACACTTTTGGTAGGTATTCCAGGAGGCACCTGGAACGTACAAACGCACAGACTCTTTCGGTTAAATATATCTGCTGGAACTGGCAATTCACACTTGGTATGAGGTATTCCAGGGTTAAATATCGGCTGGAATCCGCGACCCACACTTAAGGTATTCCAGACTTAGCCTGGAATTTGAAAACTCACAGATTTCCTGTATATTCTCAATTTTCCAACGACACTATAGCACCGAGAATCGGAGAAATTCGCACTTTTTCCTACTTTCTTTTTTTTTTTTTAAATAGCATTCACCACTACTAATTCTCCTCTAACACTTGATACAACTTCCCGACACTTGTAACGGTAACACCTGCAAAGATAAAAAAGAAGAGAGTTGTGATTAGAACACCTGTCCAGTAAAAGTGAGTGATTTCACAGGTGTTTTTCCAACAAGCGTTTTTAATGTCTGTTCACTCACTAGTCATTGCATTGGTGGCACTGATTTTGTTCACTGTCTGTTCTTGTAATAATAATAACAATAATAATAATAATAATAATATAATAATAATAATAACGAAGTAATAGTTATAGTAGTAAGTAGTAGTTACCAAGTGATGTTTCTATTGACGAAGTTCAACAGAAACTTAGAACATTATGGTAAAATTTATCAGTAAATAATAATAACAGCAGTCACGATTACATTACAGCCTTCCTTCCTTTTTACATACATACATACATATATGTACATATGTATACATATATGTATATGTGTGTGTGTGTGTGCGTGCGCGCGCGCTCTATACACACGTATACACAAAGAACCGTTCCTCAGTCCACAAATACTTCTACGTTATCGTTTTATTTCGGTATGTAAATTAGTTCCTGCCTCCCCCTCCCCTTCCCTTTCCAAACCCCCTCCCTCCCTACCCTCCCAGCGATCGGCCTCGCAACGGAAAAACTCGGAAAGGTTTCTAACCCATTAATTTCCCCCCCAATTTCTCCCCTAAATTCTTGGATCGCGAAAACGGACAACATAAAATCCCTAAACTTCAGGGGAGAATCCGAAAGCTTCCAAACTCATTGAGCCTCTCTCTCTCTCTCTCTCTCTCTCTCTCTCTCTCTCTCAGGGGAAATAATTCTCTTTTCTCGCTAACGCAGGTAATTCTTCTCTCTCACATACCGAGAATACTTTCTCTCTCTCTCCCTGTCTTTCTCTTATCGAAGGATGCTTTTGTGTGTGTGTGTGCGTGTGTAGAGGGGGAAGGATGGAGGGGGTAATAGGGGGCAGGACGACACCCCCGATCTGTCGTTCTAGTTCAATAATTTTGAAACTGGTCCAAAGCGCCTTTTTATTTTATAGAACATAAAATTTGTGTTCAGCCAATGTAATCTCTCAGACTCACGGTTCGTTTAAGGCAAATTCCTCTCTCACACCTCACAGGCACTTTGACCTCTCTCTCTCTCTCTCTCTCTCTCTCTCTCTCTCTCTCTCTCTCTCTCTCTCTCTCTCTCTCTCTCTCCAGCTTCACTTGTTTGACCATTCCACTTCATTTATTAAGTTTCCAACTTTTTTTAATTTTCAAATTCACTTTCTTCACTGTTTCATTCCTCAGTTCTCTCTCTCTCTCTCTCTAACTCTCTCTAACTCTCTCTCTCTGTTTGACTATTCCTCTTCACACGTCACTTTGTTTGACAATTTTTTTTCACACTTAGTATGTTCTTTCCTTACTTTTCAATTCACCATTTCTCCACTTCATTACCTCTCTCTCTCTCTCTTTAGTGGTACAACCGGTAGCTATTTCCATGAAAATCCTAATCACCGAATTAGATTGTTAGTTGACTGTTGTGGGCAGCCGTTGATGGTGGGAAGAGAAAGTGTACAAAAATATCAGCCGAAAGTGAAAGTTTTCTGCACCAAGGGTTCATCCCCGATTCGGCGACAATAATATCTTAGTGTAAGAATTGAAATTTAAATGTTTAACAGGTATAATAATAATAATACTAATAATAATAATAATAATAATAATATTAATAATAATAATAATAATAATAATAATAATAATAATAATAATAATGTACTTCTTTCCCACAGAAAATCTTAAGATAAAAAAGAGAAAAAAATGAAAATCCCCAAATCCTGCATCCCCCAAAAGGGTATGTGGTTGGGCCACATATTTCAACATGGCCATTCTTTTTTCCTCCCAACAACATCCCCTCATAGAAAGCTTTTTTTCCTTTTATTTCTTGTCGTCTTTGGCAATATCATAGATGTCACTAGACGTCTGTGAAATCCCCAGGGGAGATACTCTGTCCAAATCCTTTAAATCTCTCTCTGTTCTTCGTTGTCTCCGTTTCATTCGTTAACTTTTTTTGTTATCGTTCTGATGTTTTATTTCTCTCTCTCTCTCTCTTCTCTCTCTCTCTCATGCATCATCATCTTGGTAAATTCATTCGAGATTTGTTCCTCTCTCTCTTCTTTGATTTAGTTTTTGTTCTTCGAAATAAATTAATTTTCTCCAATTGATTCTTATCTCTCTCTCTCTCTCTTCTCTCTGTTCTTTGACTTAGTTATTGTTCTTCAAAATAACTTCCATTTTCTCCACTTGATTACCTCTCTCTCTCTCTCTCTCCTCCTTGACTTCGTTATTGTTCTTCAAAATAACTTGATTTCCTCCAATTGATTCTCTCTCTCTCTCTCTCTCTCTCTCTCTCTCTCTCTCTCTCTCTCTCTCTCTCTCTCTCTCTCTCTCTCTCTCTCTCTCTCTCTCTCTCTCCAGGTTCACTTTGTCTTAGCCATTTACAAATCATGATTATGTTCCTCCACACCCTTATTCTTCCACAACTCTCTCTCTCTCTCTCTCTCTCTCTCTCTCTCTCTCTCATGTTACCGGACATGGCCGCCACGTTTCGAGAGGGGCTTCTTCGCTTGGTGACCGGCTGTTGGTGGGGGGGGGCTTTGGCCAGGCTTTGCATTAACAGGCTTCCAAGCGCTGTAAGGCTTCCTTCTCTGGTTGGAATAACCTCTGGAAGAAGAAAGGAAGGGGAGGGGAGGGGAGAGAGGGAGGGGGAGGGGAAGGGAGGGAGGAGGTAAGCTGTCGAGTCTGAGGGGTCAAGGCGATGAGGAAAGGGGAACGAGGATTTTTTTATTATTATTATTATTATTATTTCTGCATAACAACTGTAGTAGTGAACGTTGAATGAAGTAGAATTGTTGTGAAAATACACAAACATATACACACAATACATATATGAATAGTGTGTATGTGTGTGTGTATATGTATATGTATATATATATATATATAATAAATTACATCCACATACATATGCATACATATAAAATAAAGTGTATACGTATGTATACGTCTAAATCGTATCTACGTCCACAAAACCCACTATTACTTAAAAAGCCTTTGGAGAACCTACCACTCTCATTGACAAATATCCTTTGCTATCACATAAACGGGGACGGAGACCTTTCAAAGCCTTCACACACACACACACACACACACACACACCTCTGGGGAGATGTCAAGTGGAAGAGATCCCCTCTATTCCTCGGCGGTTGGGGATTAACGGGTAGTCTCCCCAACCCTCCACCCTATACTCAGGCATCCGCGTAATGTAATAACACCATTCCACTGGATTCTCTCTCTCTCTCTCTCTCTCTCTCTCTCTCTCTCTCTCTCTCTCTCTCTCTCTCTCTCACAAAAACATTCTTCTTTTATCTCTCTCTACCTTTTTCTCACACTGTTTCTCACAATTTCTCTCTCTCTATCTCTCAAAAACACACACACAAACACTCTCTCTCCTTACACTCTCGCTCACATACATTCTTTCTCTCTTTAGCTTTTCCTCACAGTCTCTCTGTTTCTCGCTATTTCTCTCTCTCTCTTTCTCTCTGGCATTGGTTGGGGTGGGAGGGTGATGATGTTGGGAGGTGGGTATGTAGATGGGGAGGGGGTAAGGAACGAGGGGAGATTGTGGGGCGGGGAAGAAGCAGCATCTCTCACCCCTCATCTCCATGAGTACAATTCCCCCCCCCCCCTTTCAGCATCCATCAAACTGGACCACAGAAAAACAATTCTATAGGCGAGACACCCCTCAATTTCCCCCTCCCCTCCCCCCTTATCACCTTTCCCTACCCCCTCATCCCCTTCCCCTACCCACCCTCCCTGTACATGACGAGATATTCTCTTCATTATTAGATTTCAGGCGGGTAGGCCTACATAGACCTCCCTACTTCCTTGACAAAAAAAAAAAAAAAATGCAAAAAAATTCTCTCGAGTGGAAGAGATTAACCTCTCGCGTGTTTCTTTAGGCCTGAGAGAGAGAGAGAGAGAGAGAGAGAGAGAGAGAGAGAGAGAGAGAGAGAGAGACTCGAATAAGAAGGTAATTGGGATTCTATCCCCTTTCCGTTGGATCAGCATCGGCCATTGATGCGATTAGAACCTTTCTTTTTTCCCTTCTTCTTCCTCCTCTTCTTTTATTTACGCGATAGATGGCGTTGCTGTGATGAATAGGAGAGGATAATGGGCCTCTTTTTTTTTGGGGGGGTGAGGGGTGGGGGGCAAGAGGTTGTGCTGTACAAGAGGATATTGTAAAGACGTTGTCTGAGGCTGTTTATCTTTTTTGGTTTTCGAATCAGCATACTTTTTAAAAGGCTTATTTACTTCACCCCCTATTTTTTTTTTTACTGAATGCAATGCCGTAAAAATTTTACACGACTTTTACATAAGATTGTTATTTACCCAATCCTCCTGTTTTTTTCTTTTTACTGAACGCAGTGCTATACATTTTTTTACGGATTTTTTACGTGATAATTCATTGTCATTACCATAAGATCAAGTTATTTACTCAAACCAACCACCTTTTTGTCTTGAACCCACTGCTGTAAAAATTTTACACGACTTTTTCATTTTATTGAACGCAGTGCTGTAAAAATTTTACACAATTCTTACATGGTATTTCATAGTCATCACCAGAAGATTTAAGTTTTATTTACCCAACCCCCGATTTTTTTTTACTGAACGCAATGCTGTAAAAAAATTTACATTGTTTTACATGGCAACTTATTGTCATTATCATTTGATTAAGGAGGTTCTATGCCAGCACATATTTATGCCCATGGGGACATTTGATTTACGCCACTTAAATCTGCAAAGCATACCCACAGAAGTAAATTAAGGTAAATAATGATGATAATGGAAGAAAACCCATATAATAAAAAAAATTAAAAGGAATAAGACCATTACAACGTGTTCAAATTCCCATGATCACCAGAGAGCCATTTTCTGAGTAGACCACCCATTAAATAAAAAAAATAAAAAAACGCGCGGTAAAAAAAACGCGCGGGAAAAAAAACGCGCGCGCACCAAATCGCTCAAGCCAACTCCTGATTAGGCCGTTTCCTTCTTCCCAAAACATCAATGGCCTGAACATCCGTTCCTTTGTCACGGAGTAACATACGCACATTGATGATGATGATGATGATGGCTCCTTTACCCCCCCCCATCCCCCTACCTCTTTTTTTTTTACCCATAAACAAATGACTTGTACATCCTACATTCACCAACCGTTCCTTTTGTCAACAAGGGGATATGGTTTCGCTTCCGTTCCCCTCCCCCTCCCCTCTCTCTCTCTTTCTATACATTATATATATATATATATATATATATATATATATATATATATATATATATATATATATATATATATATATATATATATATATATATATATATATATATATATATAATAATTCTTATATGAAACTTTCAAACTTTTTTTAGTTTCCCATTTCATTTCTTTAAGTCGTCAGTAACCTCGATTTTGCGACGCCAGTTTTAGTAACCAAAAATCAATCAATCAATCTCTCTCTCTCTCACTCCATGCAACGATTAGTTTCACCTAATGTCCCTCTTTATTCTCTACATTTCTTCAGCTGCCTTTTTCTTCCTCTTTCATTTATTTATTTTATTTTATTATTATTATTATTATTATGAAACCAGTCTAAAACGCCCCTCAATTCCTTAATAAAAAAAATTGAGAAACGAGAAAAGACTTAAAAAGTGCAAACTAACAAAAGATCAAACTGCTAAATTTCAATGCTGATGAAGTATTACTGTCAAGAAAGTTTCTCATTTGAATTACTTTATTTTATATCTGAGGAACAACTGAATAATGAGGAATAATGAATGCGCGATTTAAAGAAATAATAATAATAATAATAATAATAATAATTTCAGTTCTCACTAAGATCCATAACGCCAAACCAGACACTCTCTCATGATCAAAAGTCTTATGAAAAGGTAAAAGATTTTTTTCAAGACATGACCAAAAAAAATTATTGTTTTTTCAACTCAAAGAGCAGAGAGCTTCAAAGGTTTTCTGAGGGGAGGGGGTGGGGAGGGAGGGGGCTATTTAAAAGACGGGTGGGACCGTTTTGGGCGGCTCCTTTGGGTTTTCCCCTCCCCTCCCATATCTCGGAAAACCAATCAATAGCTTCATTAATATATAAACCGCTTTTTCATAGCTCTGTTCGCCGTGTTCTTTAAATAGATTCTCCCTTACCTCTACGGTGTTCATATTTACTGTTCACATTTTTTTTTTTAAATTAGAACGAAGTAGAATCCTATTTTAAGTTAGTTTTTTAATTATGTAAAATAGATGTAGTGATTATTATCATAAACAAATAAAAAAAGTTAAAATGTATTATACACATTTGTGCATGAGAGAGGGACTTCATTGTTACAGAAACATACGATATAAATTGCTAATGGCAAGGCATAAAAGAGAGAGAGAGAGAGAGAGAGAGAGAGAGAGAGAGAGAGAGAGAGAGAGAGAGAGAGAGAATATAAATTGCTAATGCCAATGTATGAGGGAGGAAGGGAGAGAAAGCGAGAAAGACTTAACAGTTTAAAAAACATGAGATATAAATTGCTAATGCCAATGTATGAGAGAGAGAGAGAGAGAGAGAGAGAGAGAGAAATATAACGTGCTAATGCCAGTGTAAAAGACAAAGAACTTGAAAACAGCATGTGCAATACATTGCTAATGCCAGTGTAAGTCAGAGAGAGAGAGAGAGAGAGAGAGAGAGAGAGAGAGAGAGAGAGAGAGAGAGAGAGAGAGACCCCAGCTGAACGCAGTGGAGAACGATATCGAGCGATTTAGCATTATCAATTAAAACTATTTGTTAGAGAGGATTTACTTTAATGGAAGGGGGATTAACCCGACGTCAGTGTATATATAAAACATTTATAACTCGTAATTTGCTGCATAAAAGTGGGGGGGCAATTTATTTCACGGAGGAGAGAGAGAGAGAGAGAGAGAGATGTGAAGCCGGCAGGGAGAGAAATATGGTGAAACAGTTACTTTTCATTAGTTTGCTCACATTTTACCACTCTCTCTCTCTCTCTCTCTGTGACCCCCTGAAAAGAGAGAAGTTCCAGAACTCGCTCTCTTTTTTTCATTATGATTATTTTTTTTTTCTGCAGGCAACGCCCTCTCTCTCTCTCTCTCTCTCTCTCTCTCTCTCTCTCTCTCTCTCTCTCTCTCTCTCTCCCCACAAAGCATTCGCACGAACGTGAATAGACGTGTAATGGGAGCAGGGAAATTCTGTATTACATTCGCACAGACAAGAATTGGCGTGGAAAAGGTACAGAATTATTCTGTATTGCAATCTTTGTTTACAGTTAATTGTCGAGTTCTGTGCCTTCGTATATCACAAACTCGTAAATCAGATTTATATATATATATATCTTCTTCGTTTTAACGTGCTTTTATACCCATTTTTATATGGGGTGTTAATGGTGCCTTCTTTGAAGGACTTTGATTTATATATATATATATATTATATATATATATATATATATATATATATATATATATATATATATATATATATATATATACACATATATATATATATATATATATATATATATACATATATATCATATTTGTCCTCTTTGTCCCTCTCTTTCTCTCCCATTCACATAAACACCAACAGCAGTTGTGATACATAAAATAATAATCTATAATACAAAAACATATTAAAAGCGACAGTTACCACAAGCATGATAAGGATTCGTGTTCCATATCAGCCAACTTCTGGGAATTATCATTGACCATTGATATTGTCACGCCAGTTACGATGACAAGGCGACTACGAGAAATGTGTCAATTACTACATCCAACGTTTGCATAGCCCTGTCAAAACCTTCCCCCCCCCTTCTTCTGATGAAAATGGGATAATAAAAGAAAAAGGAAAACATATGAAAAACAATGAGAAGCAGTAAGAAGGAATAAAAGGAGAATTGAAAAAGTAAAAAAATGGAATGAGTAAGAAGAAATAAAGAAGGGAATGAATATGATGAATTAAAAAAGTGAATGAGTAGGAAGGAATAAAAGGAGAATTTAATAAAAATAATAAGATGAATAATAGAGGTGCATGAGTAAGAAGGAATAAAAGGAGAATTGAATAAGAAAAAAATGGAATGAATGAGAAGAAATAAAGAAGGGAATGAATAAGACGGATGATAGAAGTGGAATGAGTAAGAAGGAATAAAAGAACTGAATAAGAAAAAAAGAATGGAATGAATGAGAAGAAACAAAGAAGGGAATGAATAAGATGAATAATTAAAGTAAATGAGTAAGAAGGAATAATAGGAGAATTGAATAAGAAAAAAAATGGAATGAATGAGAAGAAATAAAGAAGGGAATGAATGAGAAGAATAATAGAAGTGAATGAATGAGACGAAATGAAGAAGGGAATGAATGAGATGAATAATAGAAGCGAACGAGTAATAAGGAATCTGGAAGTTATGTCAAAATCTCCCCCCGCGCCCCACCCTGCTGCTGTTGCTGTTTCCTGCAGCTGACGTAACACAGCAGCAGTAGCAGCAGCAGCAGCGTGCAGCATTCCAGCAGTAGCAGTAGCAGCAGCAGCAGCAGGAGCGGAATAAAATGCTGTAGTATATAATCCGTTAACGAGCGTCGTTTCAAACGCGTATATTTCAGAGCCTGCATAATTTCTGCGCCGTTCAGCGACTTCATTCTGCCACATTATCCAGGATTACCGCTGTTTATTCTGCTCTTTATTTCCGTCGCACCTGCTCTGCTCTGCTCTCTCTCTCTCTCTCTCTCTCTCTCTCTCTCACACAACACACACACACACATACATACACACACACTCAACGGCGACGACGAGGAAGTTGCTCTCAGAGAGAGAGAGAGAGAGAGAGAGAGAGAGAGAGAGAGAGAGAGAGAGAGAGAGAGAGAGACTAAAAGTTGGCTGTGCGAAGAAATTGGAGAGAGAAAGAGAGAGACAGTTGGCAGTGCGAAGAAAGGGAAGGAAGAGAGAGAGAGAGAGAGAGAGAGAGAGAGAGAGAGAGAGAGAGAGAGAGAGAGAACGAACACGCCACACTACGTCCACACCATTCCAAAAACGCCCATATTTGAGAGAGAGAGAGAGAGAGAGAGAGAGAGAGTAAAAGGGGGCAGGGGGGGTCAACGCCTTTCTCCCCCCTCCCTTCCTCCCTCATTTCCCTTGGGTGAGGGGAGAGAGAAGGCAGGGTGGATAGGAAAAGAGATTGCTTTCCTCCTCCCCCTCCTCCCCTGCCCTCACCCACCAAAGACGGGTGGTCCAGTCTCCCTCCCCCCTTCCTCTCCCACCCTCCCCCTCCAGAATACTTCATCGGAGTGCACCTGTGTAGGCTTTTAATAGGATTGCCATGTCACTCACTCTCCCTATAAGCTGATTACCAATACATCAACGATTTAATTTGATCGCTGTAGATGAAATATACAAAAAAAAAATAAATAAATAAAAAGGGCATCACAAAAATTACAAAATGTGTCGCATCACGTATTATTTGAGTCGGTGTAAATGCGATGTATAAAATTGTGTATTGCGTTGAAGATGATACATATAAACAATAAGCATTAATAAATGAAAATGTCATTTCACTTATTATCTGAGTCGATGTAAAGGCTTCTACGTTATAAAACTATGCATAAAACTTTGTATTACGTTCAGATGATACATAAATTATAAATAAAAAAAACAATTAAAAAAATGTCATATCAGGTATTATTTGAGTTCAACGTAAAAACATGTTTGATAACCGGTACATAAAATTTTCCATTACTTTCAATATGATGCATAAATTATATATGAAAAAAATAAAAATATCATATCAAGTACTGAGGCAATATAAAGACTTGTAGGTTATAAAACTATGCATAAAATTTTGTATTACGTTCGAGATATATAAAAATTAATAAAGCATAAATATGTACAATTTTTAAAAAATCAGTATTAAAAACGTAAGTTAAAAGAGATACTTCAAATTTTGTATTACGTTCAAGATGTTAAATAAAAAAAAAAAGCATAAATCATATAAATATGTATCACGTATTTTTGAGTCGAAGTGAAAACTTGTTATAAAACGATGCGTTAAATTATGTATGACATTCAAAATGATACGTTAAATTATGTATGACATTCAAGATGATACATAAATTATAAAAAACAAACAAACCTATAAATATGTATCGCGTATTATTTGAGTCAATTTAAAAACCCCGAGTTAAAAAAAAACGATGCATAACATTATGTATCACATTCATTAAGATACATCAATTATAAAAAAGCAAAAAACCTATAAAAATGTATCATTATTATTTGAGTCATTGTGAAAACTCGAGTTATAAACGATGCAAAAAAAAAATTATGACATTCACGATGATACATAAATTACACAAAAAAAAAAAAATACAAAACATAAATGAGTAAATTATTAAAACATTTATAAATGATAAATCATATGAAAACAATTTAAAATATGAAACCATATTGTACAGCATAAAAATTGTACAGCATTCATAATATATACGTTGTGCAAAAAAAAAAAAATTGTTAAATATTTACTGTACAAAAAGCCAGTTTAAAATACAATGTACCCCTGCCTTTATTTATGCCTTTCAAATACATTCAAGCCTCGTCAATCAATCAGCCTGAAAATGTTTGTTTATTTTTGCTCTCTCTCTCTCGTTTCATCATCATTTGCGACAAATATTTTCTTTAAAACCTTTCCAATAATTACATAAAAAAAAATCAACGCCTCATCATTTCATTTCAGAAAAATTATGTATTTCTCTCCTTCTGTCTTGAATTTCAGAGAGCAGGAAGTTCTCTCTCTCTCTCTCCTACCTCGTAATTTGAACAAAACGTTCCCTTGCAAAACTTTGTGACAAATAAATCTTCTCTTTCCAGACATTTCTGAACGGTAAATTGTTTGTCTCTCATAATTCCTGAACAGAAATTAATTCATTCTCTCTCTCTCTCTCTCTCCTTCCTCATAATAAATAAAGAGTAGATATTTATTCTCCCTCTCTCTTACTCATAATTACAAAAAAAGATACTTACTGTATTCTCTCTCTCATAATTTCAAAAGAAAAAATTATTCTCCCAATCCCCCTTCATTTAAAACAAGAAATTCATTGTTTCACATAGGCCTCTCTCTCTCTCCCTCTCTAGCCATCAAACACCAACCATGATTTTGGCAGTGGGGGGGGGGAGATGGGGTGCGAGGTGATGTGAGATTTGGCTGACGTTTAATTCATTTTAATATTAATATGTGTTGTCGATGCTTAATCACGGGACTGTTGGTCACCATAACCGATAAAAAAAATATTTAACAGCTTTTTTTGATTAACACGTATCGCTGGAATCATTATAACGCTGCTGTAAAATGAATCAGCTGTGGATATTTTAACTCGTGTATATAATATATATGTTATATAATTTATATATATATATATATATATATATATATATATATATATATATATATATATATATATATATATATATATATATATATATATATATATATATATATATACTGTATAAAAATATATATATGAATATATGTATTTATAATGTATATGTACATATACACACACACACATATAATACATACACTTTCTACGGCTCGAGCGTGGCGTTTGTGTGCAACAAAATAATACGTTTTTAATATAATAAAAACAAAATTATCCACGGGGAAAAAAAAGCTATTAAAATATACTTATTACATTTATACACCGTGATTATCTCTCCTGCTCTTTTGGGATGGAATGAAAATGATCGAGTTAGGTCCAAAATTATCACGTGGCCAGTCATTAAAATTATGCCCTTTTTTTTTATTATTGAGAGAGTTATACACTCAACTCTCTCCAATTTTTTTTTTTTATTTTCTCCCTCGCCTATTTCGTTTCTGGGTAAAACGAAAACCTGTCCATTAGGCAACATAATTTGCTGCAATGAGAATTATAAAAATGTTTATATACTTCAATGTTTACCAGCAGTGTTTATAAACTTCAATGTTGTGTCTGTGTTTCTCCAGCACGATACTGAAATAAATATGCAATTATTTCCCTAAATTGTATTTTGATTCACTCGACGCCCCCCCTCCCTCACCCCGTCTTTCTGTACGAAATGAAATTAAACATTAAACATGTGGTAATTTCCTACAACTCTCTCTCTCTCTCTCTACAGCATGTTATTCAAGTAAAAATGCAAATTATTTCCCTAAATCATATTTTAATAAACGCGACCCTCTCTCTCTCTCTCTCTCTCTCTCTCTCTCTCTCTCTCTCTCTCTCTCTCTCTGTGAAACGGCAGCATTAAACATGCGGTAATTTCCTACACCGTATACACTCCAATCTTCACTCTCTCTCTCTCTCTCTTCTCTCTCTCTCTCTCTCTCTCTCTCTCTCTCTCACACACACACACACACACACACACACACACACACACACACACACACACACAGCGTGGAGCAAACATTGACACAAAAGTTAATCTCTGCAGTGGATATGCGTAGAGGGTTGAACATATTTGGCCGGGCCAAGGTTTGTGTATTTAAGGCCCCATGGAACAACCAGCTGAGATGGCCCGGTTACACTCTCCTGAGATCCTGATGTGTTTTCTTAAGAACCTGTGTGTTGACGTGACTGGGTATTAATGAGCGTTTTGTGTGTGTGTATGTGCGCACGCACACACACATACATACACATGTACACACATCGACGAATTCCACTCGCTCACACAGACGCCAGGAGTTCTGTACGTACTGAACACTCCTCAATACACAGATATAAATACACTTGCGCACGTTTAAATACGCGTATGGCATCGTCACTGAAAACTCGTGATACAAGTCACTTGGAAAAGTAGAATATTAAAGCATTTTTCTGTAATTTCACAGCGTAATTTCATACGGTAAAAGTCCACGGTGGGTGCCATCACAAGAACTGGATTGAACCAGTTATGACTCCTCCAAAAAAGAAAAAAAAAAATATATATATATAAAATTCAGGCGCCACACACCAAATATTAGTGAAGTGTAAAATTTTCCTTTTAACTCTCAAAGAGCAATTTCCGTTCTCCAGTTTTTGACACTTAAAAAATCCAGCGGGCGGCTTCACCGCCGCTTTTCTTAAATGGGAAGAGGGGGAGGTTACGGCCGTCGAGAAATTTCTACCACAATAAAAAAAATTCCTCACAAATATGTCGTTTTTCCATCACCAAAAAACCCAGGGTGGTGTCAATTTTTGGCCGAAAGTTTATAAACGGTGGAGCTGCGATTTTACACACAGCACAGCTATCTGCGCCCGCACCAGGCAGCCACCATTTCCACCAAGCCTCAAGAAAGAAGCTTTGCTCTCGCACACAAAACACACACACATACACACTACTAGCACATACACACTCGCACACAAACACCACCAACGTAGTCCGGGTGTAGCTTGATCACGGCACAGAAAACATTCGAAATTAAAATCACTTCTGGAACCACTGTTTTGTCACTCCAACCGAAAAACACTGCACGTATTTATTTATATATATTTATATCCAAGGGTAGAAACAAGGAGCACACACACTGCTGTATATCTTCGCCAGGAGAGGAGAAGAAAAAAACAACGGCCGCTTTACCAGCGTTATAATCCAAGGAATGTCGATTCTCAACCGAGGGAGAAGAATCGACGACGATAATCTTCGGAGCAGGGAGTAACACGGTCCTTCCCACACCGCTCTCTCTACTCGACTGGCTGGCTGCCGTGGCTGTGGCCTCTACCAGCCACCACCAACACTATCGTAAGCGTCCTCCCCGGCCCTCTCTCTCTCTCTCTCTCTCTCTCTCTCTCTCTCTCTCTCTCTCTCTCTCTCTGCTGCCATTTCTCTTTCTCTCCCTCTCTCTCTCTCTCTCTCTCTCTCTCTCTCTCTGGCATATGTACGAATATGTGTGTAAACGCGAACACGGGGAATTTATATTTGTGTTGCCCGGCCCTTCTTCTTCCTCTTCTTCTTCTTCTTCTTCTTCTTCTTCTTCTTCTTCTTCTTGATCTAAACTGGGTTTTGGAGATACATCGTGTGAATGTATCACATGGTCTTTTTTATATATATATATATATATATATATATATATATATATATATGTATATGTACATGTATGTATGTATATATATATATATATATATATATATATATATATATATATATATTATATATATATATAATTTGTTACATGGTTTGATATATATTTTATTATACAAACAATATATATACACACATATATATATATATATATATATATATATATATATATATATATATATAGAGAGAGAGAGAGAGAGAGAGAGAGAGAGAGAGAGAGAGAGAGAGAGAGAAGAGAAGGAAGGCTTTGACAAACAAGACATTAGCCACTGATACATTCACCATATAATGAATAAAAAATAAATGTGAAAAAAAAAAACTTTTGCATAAGCCACTCATGTACCTACTCAGAGGGCTTTTCTGAAGCTTTCAGAGACCCCCTCCACCCCCAAACCCCCCATTCACCAAATCACATCTGTCTTGAATGCACATAGCACATCTGTGTCCATTAGTGCCCTTATGTTCTAACTCATCTCCCACTCTATCTACCCAGCGATGTCCCTTTCTCGCAGTTCCTGCCAAAACATTCAAATTATTCCTAATTTTTGTCCATGCTATTGTCCTGTGTCCACTTCACATAACGAGGCCACGCCAGAGCAGTGATTCGAATTTTCAGGAATGTCAGTCTCTTCATTCTTCATTGTTTCATCCCTTGCCTCTCCACTTTACTGCTCAAATTGTTTATCTTAACAGCTGCAACTTATTTTACTCATTCCATTGCAATGTTACATCTATAAAGGATAGTAATTGACCTAATAACCCCTTAATACAATTGAATGTCAGCTTCAGTGATGCTCTTGTTCTCCTCCAGATTTTTTTTCAGAGATGCTGCTAGCTTCCTTGATAAACTTATTGTACAATTTAATTCTTTTTGCATCTTATTATCAACTGTTACATGTTACATTTAACATTTACTTCCAGGTATCCATAAGAAGCGAGCACCTTTATGCCATCTGTCCTGATGCTCATTCCTCCATATTTTTAAGTACAGTTCCCTTCAAGATCATATGTTTGACAAAACACACTTTCTGCTTTGCGTTATGCATTCGTTTTCAGTCTGCATTACTAATATCTGTAATTTATCTTCGCTACAACCGACTAAAACTAGTAATTTACACCTGTCAGTCACATTATGTTCATTCATGATCCCCTTTCTGCACCCACAATTTTGGGACCACTTCGACACCCAACCAGTCACTCCCACGCCTACTTAATACGACACGTTCCCCTCTCACCTTACTATCTACTGATCTGTCTTGGCTTATCATCTTCCCAGTTTCGTATCCGCAACACTTTCTATACTGTATCAGTGTTAATTCAGCCTCATAGCTTTTTCCGTGTGCCCTCAAACTTAGAAAATTGTTTTATGATAAACATTCTCAACACTTTCTACGTTGTCAAGGCCCACACTGCTCTTCCTCTATCAGTCCTTCTGTTATATGTTTTGTCGATCAAGAGCCTTACAGTACACCTACCAGTTTAAGTTAAGCAATGTAAAGTTCCTTGCAAATTTGACATACAAACGAACAATTACTCGCCCCACCCATCCATTCGAATCCCTATCTCATTCAGATGTAATTTATTCACTTCTTCACCCACTTATGTACACTAACACCATTATGTTATGTTGCAGCATCCCTCTTGCAATCCGTACTTTACATCCTTCTGTCTCGTAATTGCCTTTCTTGCATACTCCAGTCACTTCTATGAACGCTCTCAAATTTACATTAAACTTTCCAACCACCCCACCCCCCCCCACCACTTTTTTTTTAACACTACAACTGTCATTTACATTCAACAGCTCCTCAAAGAACTCACCTCTTTGACGCAGACAGGATCTATCAATTAGCATCTTTCGCTCTAAAATCTATTTGCCCATTATCTTCATTCTCTGCATTTACTTTCTTGCACTACAAGTTTTTTCTGCTTCAAAGTACGTCGTCAAATTTACCCGTGTTTTCTCGTTACTTCATAACTTTCTTCTTGGCTGCCTCAGTCATCTTCTTCTCTACTTTATAAACGCAGTGTTCGCGTCTGTCATGCGGCCGCAATAAAACTCTTAATTTCTTACTCCCGCTAACTTGAAGTTTTTACACTTCTCTCTTTTCTAATAATTGATCTCCTCTGTTACTTCTTTCGAACAAGCACCATATTATTTGGAAGCTTGAATTTCAAGTCAGTGGCCCCTTTGGGTGGCTTGTAAGCACCATATTCTTTGGAAGCTTGAATTTCAAGTCAGTGGTTGGTTGGCTTGTTCCATATGAATAGGGTTCATCATCTGAATAATAATAATAATAATAATAATAATAATAATAATAATAATAATAATAATAATAATAATGTCTTTACCCTCCAAAATCCCTGCTGACTTAGTGACCTCATCTTTGAATTTTGTATTCTCCTCACAAGCTCCTCCAAAATTATGTATTTTTAACCCCAGCTCGTTTTTTCTCCATCTCTTCCTTAAACGCTCTTGTAACCTCTTGCCCTACGAAACCCAACTTATCTCAGATATATTAATGGGCACATTTTGAACTATTCATCTACAAATGAGACTGCCTTTTATTTCCACTTTTGCTTCAACCAGATAATGATCAGATATGCATCCAACTACTCATTTTTTCATTATGTGGGTCATCATCTTGTTTTCAGTCTACTTGGTAATAACATGTAATCAAGCAGTTTCACTTGACTGTTTTTTCTTTCTAAAGTACTGTATACTTTTTATGTTTCTTCTAAGGTTATCATTACTAGCCTCTCCCTACCTCATGCTAGACTATTTGCTGCTTTGCTGTACATCTTTGCATCCAGATCACCCACAGCAACCACCCTATTTTGTTATGAAATATAGCCAGCCACTGAATTGGCCTGTCAGTAAGTTGATTTTAGGCACAAACTTTTCTATTCCTGGACAGTCTACAGGAGCCATCATCTTTTGTGCTCACAACCCTTTTACTTTGGTCACGCCAAGTGTCAGAAGCTACATGTTTTCCTTTGTTGAAAATAATCAGCTGCAATAGTTTCCGTTTCTCTCCCAAAGCACAGTGAGAATCCCAAGATAACAACTGGCATTTTGTCCCTCTGAAATTTTGCAAAATCCATGCCCTAGGTTATATGGTGACTCGCACACCACAAAGAGCGACACGAATATTATTATTTCATATCCTTGCACCATACAGGGGTATGCTGTAGTCGGCATTTCTTTCACCAAGGGGTCCACAACTCTCCGTAGGAACTTCTTCATTGCGTTGCAGTACATTGGAAGCAGTGCCAAAACCTCCACAACTATATATATATATATATAGGGAGACTGGGGCTAGTTGTAACAATTTTTTTACAATTTTTGCCTCTAATTCAATATCTAATGAAGGAAACTTAATCAAATTTATGCTGTGAAAAGTTTATTGTATGTGCTATCATAATCATGTAACAAAAAGGTTATATACTTTTTCAATTCTGGAATATAATACAAAATTGCAGAAAACTTTTTGTATACAACTTGCCCCATATGCGGGGCAAGTTGTTACAGACCATGGGGTATGTTGTTACAAAATATAAAAAGATTCATATCCTTAAAAAACAAATGAAATCAGTTAACACTTCATTTTACAGAGGTCACATACATAATGAACACTTTCATTTGTGCAACTTTCATGGGCCCAATCTTTGCATTTGATGCATTGCACCCATTGCTCCCCTGAGGCTGAATTTGACCATTCACCACCACATGCAAGACACCAATAATCTTCAATGTTCTTTCTGTTCTTATTTCACCAGACTTCAGAAACCCTTTGTTGTTCAGATTCCTTTACAGGTTTTACTCTTGAGCCTTTTTCCTTGTGAATCCTCATTGTGCTTCTGTAGTTTCATCTTCTCAGGCGTGTCTGTTAGTATTGCTGTGTGGCGTTTTCTTTTGTTGCATCTTTGAGCCTTTCTTGGGCTAGCCTTTTGAATGGTCAGCTCCTCTGGAGTTTTGATTTCTCCTATAGGTCTTTGTTCTGTCTTTATAGAAGGAGGTGATTGGAATTTGTAAGGTCTATCTAAACCATCCTTGCTTGTGCTTGCAACAGGGTTTGGAATCATATTCTCGAGGCTTGTTTTTGTTATGGGGAGCTGATGGTCCTGAGGAGGTTCACAGGTAGGAATCATGTAGCCTATGCAAACTTTAGTAGGTTGTAATGGGCTTTCATTATTTGCTTTGGTTTCATTACCCAGTTCTGTGGTTTCTACAACTACAGGTATATCCTGTGGATTTTCTTCTGACGATCAGTAACATCAGCAGGAAGAAATTCATAGATCCCCAAAGACATCCCGATTGTAGGGAAAATACCTGTCACCTTGAACCCTTTTTGTATGTTGTCCATTGTTGTGGCCTTAGGCAATGCACTGGCAACAATTCCTGGCAAATCATATATGGTCATTGTCTTCCAGGATGATTTTTCAGCCAGCTGTCACATGATTCATTAAAGTACTTTTTAAAGGGCCCATAAACACTTACATCCAAAGGTTGAAGCCTGTGTGAACAGTGAGGTGGGAAAGCAACAAGGACAACTCCATTGTCCCTGCAGTAGTCTATCAGCTCTAAACTTACATGGAGTCATGATTGTCCAGAAGGATTAGAACAGGTTTGTCTTTTGTGCACCTTGTCACTGACACAAAATGTTTCATAAAGATTATGAAGTTTTCCCCAGTCATCCATCCAGATTGGTGTGCTGCTCCAATGCATCCAGGAGGTCCATCCCTGATAAAATGATCCCTGAAATTAACTCGAGGGAACACAAACATTGGTGGAACTGTGTTACCACTAGCACTGATCGCAGTAACTAGTGTCACAAGAGCTCTCTCTCCAGATGTCATCGCTCCTACTTGCTTGGCTCCTTTACCAGCAACAATGCGAGTTGGTTTCTGCACTGTGGTTATGCCTGTCTCATCTATATTATAGATATCATGACACTGAAATTTATGTCTTTGCAAAACTTCACCAAGCTTATTGAAAAAGAGTCCAACATTGTGTCTATTGAAGCTTGGGCCCTGCTAAGACTTGTTGCTCTGGTGTTCTCAGTGAGAGAGTAGGGTTCCTTTTCATGAAACAAGAAAACCAGTCTGGTCCAGCCATCTGTGTTCTAGTCCAATTTGTTGGTACTTTGATTATGTTACTAACTGCAAATTCATATGCAAATGCCCGTACTTCTTTTAGGTGTCAACCCATAATAAATTTTTGAAGTTTTTAATATGTACTCAACCAGTAACTTCTCATGAGTAGGACTAAATATCAGTCTTGGTTGTTTGTATCCAGCAGAAATAGGGCTAGCCCTAGCACCTTGTTGTTTTTGCAGTATCGATGTAAGGTCATAAAACTGATCTGAAATGAAAAAGAAGGTGTGATTAGTGTCAATTTTTCATTCAATCAAATATATATATATATATATATATATATATATATATATATATATATATATATATATATATATATATATATATATATATATATATCAACCATCCATATAATGAAAAAATATGTTTAAATCAAGTAATCTAGACCTACCTGGTAATCTTTAGCCACTCTTCAGAAACTCTCTTTATGACAAATGACACGCTCGGCTGCCAACTCCAAAATTGCTGTGTTACACCTATCAGCTCTATCTGTCTTTCTTTTGTAGGTCCTAACCATGTTTGATAATCCTGAAATATGAAATAGATAATTAGATAAATAAATAAAAATGTCTTCCGTATGGGGGCAAGTTGTTACAACTATATCATACGGGGGCAAGTTGTTACTGATTGTAAATAACTAGCCCTGAGCGAATTATTTTCCTTCTCCTCATAAATTTTGGTATTCATTTGAATTATGGGAAAATGAAGTCTCATCACATATGAGGCGTAAAGACAGCTATTTCAAAAAATCATATTATTTTGCATGAACATAAGTTTCATTAAGCTCTATGAAAATAATAAGAAAGGTCGGAATACTTATCAGGTATGCAAAAACAGTTTTTTGCTTGTAGTTTGGCAGACGGGTGATCAGCTTGTTTTGTACTCGGCGAGGATAAGGCTGATACTGACGCCTAACTGTCTCAAGAACCTCGGCGCCAACTGTTGCCATATGATGAAGATATTGGGAGTGTATCAACCTACCCTGTATGCAACTAGCCCTGGTCTCCCTATATATATATATATATATATATATATATATATATATATATATATAAACTGTATATATATATATATATATATATATATATATATATATATATATATATATATATATATATATAGTGTATATATACTGTATATGTGTGTATGTATATATATATATACACATATGTTTAGAGAGAGAGAGAGAGAGTTTATCATAAACTACACTCAAACTGTTACTCTTCATTGTACCATTACATTCCCGTATTTAATTTTTATACACATTCAAGAAATTGGCCTGCGATTAATTATGACAAAGCAATAACAACGGCGTACGTTATTGTGACATTTATCAATGCTCTTACCACGCCAATGCTGCGGTTATTGTGACTGCCTTTGGAAATGAAAGCTCTTCATTTTCCCCTGAAAGAATTTGTAATAGACGGTTTTCTTTTTTTTTCTTTTGACTGTTGTTGGCCTTTGGAAATAGATCACCTGGCGGTAGCAGATAAATGTAACGTGATTCTGAGGTATTTTCTCGTCATATTTCTGTAATGATTTCTTTTGTAATCTTTGTGTGTATATATATATATATATGTGTGTGTAAATTTATTATATATATATATATATATATATATATATATATATATATATATATATATATATATATATATATATATATATGTATCTTTTGTTCATGTTGAGTTCGTAATTATCATCATCATCATCATTATTACATTATTCTTCCTTCTTTTCTCTGCACTTTCCTGTTTTGCTTCTTTTTAACCTCTGTGAGAGTCTGTTCGTTCATTTCGAGTTAGTGATTCAGTAAATCATTTTTATCGTCATTATTACTCTGAGCTTCCTTGCAGCGATAAATAGGTATTAGGTAACATCAGAGTGATACAGGAATTATGACACATAGCGACGTCTTCAATACAGGTGTAAGTTTTGTAAAGAGTTAAATGAAGACTTTGTATGAGATTGGGGTCGAACTATCTTACTATTATTATTATTATTATTATTATTATTATTATTATTATTATTATTATTATTATTATTGTTTAGAAGATGAACCCTATTCATATGGAACAAGGGGACACTGACTTGAAAGTCAAGCTTCCAGAGAAATATTATGGTGTTCTTTAGAAAGGAGGTAACGCCACTTGTATTACTCCGATGAAGTAATATTTTCACTTTTTAAAACTGACATCAAAAAGATTATGGGGAAAACTAATCCAGGGAAATACAGCAGAAATTGAGGTGCTTTTTGGAAACAAACTCGACGATTTGAAAAAAGAGAGAAAACTTTACTGTAGAATTCAGTCGATTTGGGTGTATGTGTACGTGTGTGTTTGCGTTTTTAAACGGTCTCGTTCGGTTAGTAAAAATGATTGACATGACATTGTCTGCTTGCTTCGATTTGCCTGGAAGTTTGCAAAATATGATTGACGTGGATTCCGTTTCCAGTTACTCTGCTCAGAGGCGCCGGCGACTCGGAGAGTTTTGCCAGAACTGATCGAGTGATTGACTGATCGAATTAAGCGGCTCTCGATCGGGAAAGGTTTTAGTTTTCTGTGAGAGAAAACTACTGAGGTGGCTACTTGTCTGTCCGTCCGCCCTCAGATCTTAGCAACTACTGAGGAGGCTAGAGGGCTGCAAATTGGTATGTTGATCATCCACCCTCCAGTCATCTAACGTACCAAATTGCAGCCCTCTAGCCTCGGTAGTTTTTAAGATCAGAGGGCGGACAGAAAAAGTGTGGACAGACAAAAGTGCGGACAGAATGAAATGCGGACAGAAAAAAAATGCGGACAGAAAAAGTGCGGACAGACAAAAGTGCGGACAGAGAAAATGCAGACAGAAAAAAGTGCGGACACAAAAAAAAAGTGCCTACAGAAAAAAGTGCTGACAGAAAAAAGTGCGGATGAAAAAATTGCGTGCAGAATAAAGCGCGGACGGACAGACAAAGCTTCACACTAGTTTTCGTTTACAGAAAACTAAAAAAAAAAAAAAAAAAGAGAGAACGATTTTAAAGTCAATTGACCGAGAGATCGCCGGGTGAATAATCTAACCTTTTCAATTCGCTGCGTTGCAAGAATCATCATAATTCTGAAAACATCACCAATTTGTTTCCGCTGTCAGTGATCGCTCGCAGCTGATGAGGTCAGGGAATTATCGTCAGAATATTTTAAAATGATAATTTTATTACAATTATTATTACTGTCTCTTCGTTTGGGGGGGGGTGTGAGGTAGGGGTGGGGAGTCGTTTCTTTGATTGCTCAGTTAGCAATTATTTAATCTTTCGTTGGCTTTAATTGTCACGTTCGTTGTTTTAGATTTGATTTGTCTGTAATTATGATATAATTTTACTGTTATTCTTGTATAATATGAATTCTGATTGGTTTATAATTTGCGTATGGCTTTAAAATGTCATGTACCTTCTGTTATTATTATTATTATTATTATTATTATTATTATTATTATTATTATTAATATGGGAATGAGATTTTTATTCGTATATTTTTCATCCCATATATATTTATATGTGTGTGTGTGTATATATGTATATATATACATATATACATCTATACATACACGAACACATATATATTCACTGATAGATAACCTGTAAATGGAATGTTTAATTCTCATATTAGTGTCCAGTGAGGCTTATCTATTTGAAACGAAGCATCTCTCTCTCTCTCTCTCTCTCTCTCTCTCTCTCTCTCTCTCTCTTCTGCTATTGCTGTTGGCGTTTCAGCGAAACCAGAACAGAAGAATAATAGATACGTATCGCGTAGTAATGTCGCTGAAGCCAAGCCGGCCTGAACATTGTATGAATTTCCACACCAGCCGCTGATTCGTGTAGAACCCGCTGTCCTATTTGCATAATCATTGCCTCAGCTGCTCGTTTGCGTGCACGCTCGCACGCGCGTGCACGCAAAGCACCCTTTGCAGAGTCAGACGCTAGAACAACATCAACAAAAGCAGCAACAACAGCAGCAGCAGCGGGAGGAGGAGGCGATGCAACAACAGCAGCTTCTCCACAACAACGTTTGGAAAGGGCGACGGTAAATGGTGTTTGCCTCGCCAGAGCGTGTGTGTGTGTGTGGCGAGGATTGAAAACAGTAATGCTTTTGCCCCCCTCCCTCCCCCCTTCCCCTTACAACAAATGCTCAATTAGCATTACACACACACTCTCTCTCTCTCTCTCTCTTTAATGTTTGTTGTCGAATACATCATAGCATCTCGAGCGCTGTTGCTTTTCAATGTACGGTTAATGCCGTCGATAGAATCTTCTCTCTCTCTCTCTCTCTCTCTCTCTCTCTCTCTCTCTCTCTCTCTCTCTCTCTCTTCGTGTTATTTCGTTGATACAGTTTAATTCGGTTGTTATTGCTTTCTTACCAATCGTAAATGTACAGTCAATACTACTCCCCTCTCTCTCTCTCTCTCTCTCTCTCTCTCTCTCTCTCGGCTTGTTTATGCTCTTCCATTGATACAGATTGATTCTGGGGTAGCCTAAGTACTTTTCCAACAAATAATCGATGCGGGCCATAACTCTCTCTCTCTCTCTCTCTCTCTCTCTCTCTCTCTCTCTCTCTCTCTACAGTTGGTATTAGCAGTTTATTGTTCATGTTTTGAGTTCTCTCCTTCTCACACAAAGGCATTAGTAAGTTATGTTTCTCTCTCTCTCTCTCTCTCTCTCTCTCTCTCTCTCTCTCTCTCTCTCTCTCTCTCACGTCTTTTCCTTTTTGAAAGCGGCTTCGCAATGTAGGGACCCGTGGAAGATACAGAAATCAGGACCCGTCCCAAATGTCTAAATGTCTAAAAAAAAATGTGTTAAGAATGTCTAAAATCCTTGAAAATAAAAATGTCTAAAAATGTCTAAAGATATCTAAATATGTCCACTTATCTAAAAATGTGTAAAGATATCTAAAAATGTCCACTTATCTAAAAATGTCTAAAATTTCTGAAAGTATCAATGACTAAAAATGTCTATGTATGTCTAAAAATATCAATGTCTAAAAATGTCTATGTATGTCTAAAAATGTCTAAAGATATCTAAAAATGTCTAGAGTTGACACCAAAACGGACAGTATCGCACAGAACGCTAAGTCAGGTGGGGATTCTCATTTCTAGTTAAAAGAGAAAGTCGGATTAAAAATGAGAACCAATACTCTCTCTCTCTCTCTCTCTCTCTCTCTCTCTCTCTCTCTCTCTCTCTCTCTCTCCACTTAGTTAGCGGTTATGCTCACACTTGTTGGCGCTTCCAACGTCTTATTATTTCAAATTACTTGTCATGGGTTGTGACGAATGCTTTCTCTCTCTCTCTCTCTACTCCATGACCTTCCACAATAGTCTGATGGTTGTAGAGATTCATTGCTGAAACATATACACACACACACACACACACACACACACACATATATATATATATATATATATATATATATACAGAGAGAGAGAGAGAGAGAGAGAGATTTTAATCAGTTTTATGACCCCCAAAGCATATATATCGTAAATTTCTACAACTGTGAATCAGTACTGTGAATATGCTTAGGAATAAAGTCGAAACCGGTCAGGATTTGCGCCCAGGTTTTCATTTCAATTTGGTATAGTTTGATAAATAAATATGTGTAAATATATATATATATATATATATATATATATATATATATATATATATATATATATATATATATATATATATATATATATATATATATAACACACTCTTCTTTTCAGCCAACACGACCTTCAGTTTCCTGCATTTAGGAAAGGTCCCTTATAGCATGATGAGAGAGAGTTAAAAACAAAAAAAAAAAAAAAAAAAAAAAAATGAAAGAGTTAGAACTGGTTAATTGAAGAATCCGCGTCACGGCATGCTTCAATTAACCCGTTGCTAGTCTCCACAGGTGATTGAACATTATTCGATTTGGGTTCTCACGTTTTAATTCGCTGTTTGTTTGATAGTTGTATCAGGTGTACTTCCGTTCAGCCCGACTCATGTGAGTTTATTTTGGGGGGGGCAAGAAATATGCGTTTTGCGCGACGCATGTCATTTTATTTAGGGGCATGAAAATATATATTTTGTGTAACACATGTGAGTTTATTTTGGGGCAGGAAAATATATATTTTGCACGACACATGTGAGTTTATTTTGGGGCAATAGATATATATTTTGCATGACACATGTAAGTTTATTTTGGGGCAAAAATATATATATTTTGCATGACACATGTGAGTTTATTTTCGGGCAGAAAAAAATATATTTTGCATGACACATGTGATTTTATTTTTGGCCAGAAAAATATACATTTTGCGTAACACATGCGAGTTTATTCTGGGGCAGAAAAATATGTATTTTGCACGACACATGTGAGTTTATT
>NC_089785.1:21757706-21817706 GCF_040412425.1 Macrobrachium rosenbergii | reverse complement strand
GAAAGCTACTTATAAGTCACAGGATTGGAAAGCTACTTACAATTCACAGGATTGGAAAGATATTTATAAGTCACAGGATTGGAAAGCTATTTATAAGTCACATGATTGGAAAGCTACTTATAGTTCACAGGATTGGAAAGCTACTGACAATTCACAAGATTGAAAGCGATTTATAAGTCAGGATTGGAAAGCTACTTATAGTTCACAGGATTGAAAGCTACTTATAAGGACTGGAAAGCTATTACAATTCACAGGATTGATATTTATTCACAGGATTGAAAGCTATTTTGTAGCTACTTATAGTTCACAAGATTGGAAAGCTACTGACAATTCAAGATTCGATTTATAAGTCAGGATTGGAAAGCTATTTATAAGTCACTTATAAGTCACAAGATTGAAAGCAGGATTGGAAAGATATTTAAAGTACAGCTGCTTCCCCCAACCCCCACCCCCAAGTACATGTTGAGGTTCAATGCTAAATTTTCATGACTTCCAAACTTTTTTTTTTTTTACTTCTATGTCACTGGCTGCCTTACTCATGTGATGTCCAAATATCAGTTATTCCTTTTTTATAGGCGAAGTACTCATGTCCTCTCGCTGGGTTCTTGCATCACTGCAGCCTTGAAGGCATTAAGCAGTCATGAAGACAGCACGGCTTTTGTTTCAGACACTGCTTGACCTCCAACCAATCAGATATCATCCTGTCTTCATGTTTCACTACACACATTGTTTATATATATATATATATATATATATATATATATATATATATATATATATATATATATATATATATATATATATATATATATATATATATAATACATAAATATATATACATTATATATATACATTGTGTGAGATTATATACATACATACATACACACACATACATATAGATAGATAGATAGATAGATAGATAGATATAAAAATATACGGTGTACACCACATATAACATATAGTCTTCTCCCAACAATCATAGAGAGAGAGAGAGAGAGAGAGAGAGAGAGAGAGAGAGAGAGAGAGAAAGACATACACACGCTACACACACACACACACACACACATATAGATAGATAGATGTAGATGTAAAAATATACAATATACACCACATATTACAACATATAGTCTTCTCCCAGCAATCATAGAGAGAGAGAGAGAGAGAGAGAGAGAGAGTGACACCGAGAGAAGGCCACCATCGACAACGCACATAGAAAATTCATGAGTTCCAATTCTCATGGACGAAAACAAGAGACTCCCGCTAGGGGAGCATCCCAGCCCCATAAAAGGACACGACGGCAGTGCCTGGCCGTTGTTAATCTGTATTCATTTATTCATAATAGTCGATAACAAAATCGCCATGAATAAATCGGCCATGTTTAGTGGCATTTCTCATCCTCCGCGTGTCCGGAGTAAATGGTCGCGAGTTAAAACGAATTCAGCGTTTGACCTTATTTTCCATATCGTGGGGTGGTAGCGCCGTTCACTTGCACCCATCGCGGCGCACTGTAGGCATTGCTTAAGGTTCTTTGCAGCGTCCCTTAATTCGGCCCCTATAGCTGCAGCAACCCCTTTCATTCCTTTTACTGTACCTCTGTTCATATTCTCTTTCTTCCATCTTACTTTCCACCTTCTCCCAACAACTGATTCGTAGTGCAACTGCGAGGTTTTCCTTTTCACTGTCAGTTTCCGTTTCAGCGCTGAGTGACCTCATAGGTCCCAGCCCTTGGCCTCAATCCTATTCTCTTCTTATTTTCGGGTGGTTTGGAGCGAGATACCGCAAGGCGGTGATCTCCCAATATTATTGCTTTTGTCGGCGCATGCGCAACGAGATTCCCTGCCAGAGAGACGTAATGAAGAGGTTCCTTTATATAAAATAAATAAAAAGGATTAAGAAAAACGGCAGCTTCGCATAATGTTTACAAGCGCTCAGTATCGACCGCGTCGACCAAGGCAATAAATTCAGGGCGAACTCGACCTTTGAAGTGTAAAGGGAGGCGTTTGTGTCTTCCGTTTGTACTTCTAATAAGTTTTAGTTTTATTTACGGGGTCGCAAATCAATGCTCCGCAGTGAGAGAGAGAGAGAGAGAGAGAGAGAGAGAGAGAGAGAGAGAGAGAGAGAGAGAGAGAGAGAGAATAAATTAGATACCTGAGCGTGCTTTGGAGGAGAGAGAGAGAGAGAGAGAGAGAGAGAAAGAGAGAAAAGAGAAGAGAACTAATCAGATACCTGAGCGTGCTTGCAAGAGAGAGAGAGAGACAAAGAAAACAAATCGGATACCTGAGCGTGCTTGCAAGAGAGAGAGAGAGAGAGAGAAATAAATAAATCAGATACCTCCTGAGCGTGCTTGCAAGAGAGAGAGAGAGAGAGAGAGAGAGAGAGAGAGAGAAATAAATAAATCAGATACCTCCTGAGCGTGCTTGCAAGAGAGAGAGAGAGAGAGAGAGAGAGAGATAAATAAATCAGATACCTCGTGAGCGTGCTTGCAAGAGAAAGAGAGAGACAAAACAAATCAAATACCTGAGCGCGCTTGCAAGCAAGGGAGCGAGGAATACATCAGATACCTCCTGAGCGTGCTTGCGAGAGAGAGAGAGAGAGAGAGAGAGAGAGAGGGAGAGAGAGCGGTGATAGATGGGGGCAAAAGCAATTCTTTCAAAGCGGACACCTTTATTAGTCAATTCGTTAATGATACCTGGGCTGCTTGCTTCCAATTGCCGCTGCTTGCACGGACGGTCGCCTGTGAAGAATGAGTTGGGTGCTTGCATGCACGATGTGAGTTTTATTATTTTTGTTGTTACTGTAATGGTATTAGTTGTTGGGGTTATTTTGATATGATTGTTATTGGTGCTTTAATACTGTAGTGGGGGTGGTCGTTACGTATGTATTTCTTGTTGTTGTTGTTATTATTATTATTATTATTATTATTATTATTATTATTATTATTATTATTATTATTATTATTATTATTATTATTCATACTTCTGTTCAAGTCAGACCATAGGCAGGTACAGGATTCAGTTACGAATGTATATTTATAATAATAATAATAATAATAATAATAATAATAATAATAATAATAATAATAATAACAACAACAACAAATGAACACAACCCCTGCTTGTCACTCCGAATGACAAATTCTCGGCAAACCATCACCTCTCTTCCCAGGCGAGTCGAGGCCGAACTCACCTGAATGCTTTAATCAGGGTACGCCATATAAACAACGCATGCAGACGTTGCATTGCTTGAGACGGGGGAAAGCACTGCAATATGAGAGAGAGAGAGAGAGAGAGAGAGAGAGAGAGAGAGAGAGAGAGAGCTGTAAATGGAAAGTATTAAACTGTGGGTGAGAGAGAGAGAGAGAGAGAGAGAGAGAGAGGGAGATTGCTTTAAACGGGAAAGCACTGTAATATGAGAAAGAGAGAGAGAGAGAAGATTGCTGTAAACGGGAAAGCACTGCAATATGAGAGAGAGAGAGAGAGAGAGAGAGAGAGAGAGAGAGAGAGAGAGAGAGAGAGAGAGAGAGGGGAGAGAGAGAGAGATTATTTACTGCAATTGGAAAAGTACTAATCAGTGAGAGAGAGAGAGAGAGAGAGAGAGAGAGAGAGAGAGAGATTACTGAAAACGGGAAAAGAATGAAATATAGATTAGAGAGAGAGAGCGAGGGAGAGAGAGAGAGATTTACTATAAACAGAAAAGGACTAAAGCATAGAAGAGAGAGAGAGAGAGAGAGAGAGAGAGAGAGAGAGAGAGAGAGAGAGAGAGAGAAAGAGAGAGAGAGAGAGAGAGAACTTAGAAATAGAAAATACTGCAATATGAATGTGAGAGAAATTGGAAAATACTCCCAACCTATCCCAAAGGTATCTCGTTGTGGGAAGCACTGAAATACCATCTACAAAGACTGGCTCTCTGAGGAACGAGAGCAAAATGTGTAAAGAAAAAGGTTTAAAAAAATATATATCACCTGACATGTCATTATAAAGTATGTTTACATTGTATGTTTACATTGTAAACACGCGCTGTGTGATATTGTTTACAATACGGAGGCTTTGACTTTGAAAAAACAAAATATTTGAATGAGCTCTTTTCTGCAGGGGGGGGTTGGTCTGGAGATGGGGTAGGGGAAGCATTACATCACACAGGAATAGAGAACATTTTTGGAACATTTTTCAACAAGGTCACAAGGTCTTTTCGATATAACAAATCTCCACAAGGCTGAGAAATTATATTCACATCTCCACGAAAATCTTTAATCACTGATTGCCACTAATGAGGTCCACTTTTGGTCAAAAATTCATAAAAATCCACATACAACCTCTCTCTCTCTCTCTCTCTCTCTCTATACACATCTATATCTCTATCTCTCTCTATATATATATATATATATATATATATATATATATATATATATTTGTCAGTTGCTATCTACCCAGTACTTAATTTATTGCTTACGTCATTAAAGGTACAATGTATTTTTCCTTTTTTTATTCGAAACTAGGCGAAAGATTCAGAGAGAGAGAGAGAGAGAGAGAGAGAGAGAGAGAGAGAGAGAGAGAGAGAGCTTAGCAGTTTCTCCCATGATTTATATCGAGGCGTGTCTTTGCACTACGGAGAACTGACTGTTGAATGGATGCAATTTTGCAATTTACATTTTATCATTACTCAAAATATATATTCGTGGCGACGAAGAAGAAGAATTTATCTGTAAAAGAAAAAAAGCTTCATAACAATAAAATAATTTTGTTTTGTGTTGCTTTTCGTCTTCTTAAGTTAGAGCTTTCTTTTTTTTTGTATCTCTAAAAAACTGTTGGCTTCTAAACAATCCTCTCTTTAACTACAAAATCAAAGAGGAACACTTAGTGTAGTAAACTCCCCCACCTCTTTTTTTTAGAGTTGGTGTCCTTTAAAGGGTGTTATTACACATCTATATATATATATATATATATATATATATATATATATATATATATATATATATATATATAGTTATGATTACTGTTCTTTTAAGCAATTGTTTGGGTGTGACCGTATATATATTATATATAACTTCTTATCCAGTGTATTTCATTTGTGTATTGTATTGTTTATACTCTGTATGTGACCCTGAGCTGAAATAAAGAATATTATTATTATTATATTATTATTATATATGTATGTGGAAAGTAATATAAAGCCACATAACAAATTATAAAGTTCCCCGATCATCATACAGTAGTATTAACTATAATCAGATGGTGTCATTATATTTTAGCATCATAATATACTTCATTGTCTTAGTAGTTTAGCTATAAATATACTTCATTGTCTTAGTAGTTTAGCTATAAAAGGTAGCAAGATTAGAATTTTACCATGAAACGTGTGTGTGTGTGTGTATACAAAGCCTCTTTACCAGATTAATTATGCTAATGAAAGGTTGAACTGACACGAGAGAGAGAGAGAGAGAGAGAGAGAGAGAGAGAGAGAGAGAGAGAGAGAGAGAGAGAGAGAGAGAGAGAGCAAAGATACAGCCGCTGATTACATAATGATGAATCGTCATAATCTAATCAGTCATTTTTTCTAGTATCTATACACGCTGCTGTAATTGTTGATGTAGCCGAGCTGAAATCAATTGAAGTACTGTAATCTGATTAAATTATGACGGCTGAAATTCTCAGTGATCTGTTTATGGATTTAAATACATTAAACAATAATATTGTGAGTGATTTTGTTTAGGATTTTTATTTATAAAGATTACGATCATTAATATATCGAGTTACAAAAGGTCTCTAAGGGCGTATTTCACGTATAAATAAATCAGGTCAGTGTATAGAATAAAATGTACAAGTTTATGAATCACTCTACGTGGACCACGAGTACACGATCCCACAACCCCCCTCCCAAATACCCCCAGGTCACGTAAAAGAGGAAAGACCCCCCACCCCAACCCTCACTCTCTTTCCACATTTTTAAAAAATCGTTGGTTAGGGGGGTAGGGAAATGAGAGTATGTGGGTGTTAGGGGGAGGTAAAAGGAGAGGGGAGGGGGGGGGAAAGGGGGTTGTGGGGTGTCCTCACCCATCGTCACCCAGTAGCTTTTGAGTTCCCTTGAGGCCATTGACGCAATTTACTGTCACCGAGGCAATATTTGGGGATTAATTCCATAATCTCCGCCGGTTCTGAATTATTCCCGGCTTAGCTAAATGGACTAATTGCATTGGTTGGGCCCCTGAAAATCCCCTCCCCCCTCTTTCCCATCTCCAACGCTCAGTCCCCCTTCCTCCTTCCCCCACCTCCAGCAAAGGGATATATTCCCCAGCAATGATACCAAACCACCCAGGCCTTCCACCCATCCCCCGCAGCCAACCACCCACTGAACTTGTGCTCTCTCTCTCTCTCTCTGTGTAGCTCTCGAATAGCGAGGCACCCTTCGTTTCGTCTGTTCTCTCTCTCTCTCTCTCTCTCCATATGCACGCTCGCGAGTGGGTGTATATTTCATCTCGTTGATTTATATGGAATTTCTTAATGAACTTTGTGTAATAGGTCTTATTTTCAGTCCGTGAATTTGTAACCCTTTAAAAAAAGAAAGAGACCAGTTTTCATCCGTAATTCTTTATTATTATTTTTTTTTTTTTTGGTCAGTTCGTTGTTCATCCACTTCGTGGTGATGTCAGTTTTTATATATTTCACAAAGTCGTATATGTATTGTATTTTTACGGGCGGCCCTCTCTCTCTCTCTCTCTCTGTCTCACTCTTTCGCAGCCTCTCAATATTTGGTCAAACCCAAATTCGGTAGACGTGAGTTTTAGGTTTATTCCATTTAGAGAGAGAGAGAGAGAGAGAGAGAGAGACCTGAACCAACGTATATATATATGTGTGTGTCGTACAGGCCGATGGTGGTAGTGTATAATAGTACTAGCAGAAGTGGCGGCGGTGGTGGTGGTGGTACTACTAGCAGCAGTGGTTCGGGCGTGCACCGAGTGTGACGCGAGAGCCATAATGGAGGAAGCCCGTGGTGTAATAAAACTCATAATAATATCATACCTCCCCGCGTCTGACACACACACACACTCAACCGCTATTAGCCTTACCACACCAGTTTACCATCCGAACGCTCCACGTGGAGTAATCACCCGGCGGCCGGCGATTGGCCCACCGCCCGCCCAACCACGCCGCCCGTAAAAGTCTCGCCCGCCAACCGCAACAAGGCCGCAGCTTAGGGAACTCCGGGGGCCGTCGGCTGGGCACGTCACTCGGGGTATTGCTATTTGACAATACCCAAACCTAAGCATGGACTCGCAGTACGTGTGAGATGCGGAGAATGATAATAACTCGGAGAAGACGGAACGCAAGTCTCCTGCAACGAGAGAAAAGTGCGGATTCCGTCGGTACCTCTGGCACCCCCGAGACGCAGCACGCTCCGCCAATGGGAGGGGAGGACGCGGTTGCCATGGCGACGCCAGAAGACTCCACGTGGAGTGGAATGCGGGAAGAACGCGCTATCTGGTCATGTTGACAGTGGCGGAACAGCTGGGGAACATGAGTCAGAGGCACGCCGAAAGTTGATAGACACCGCCAGGCTACAGGATATTTTCTCTCCTGTATCTCTCTCTCTCTCTCTCTCTCTCCCTCTCTCTCTCTCTCTCTCGCCCAATAAAAACACTCTGGTTTCTCGAGCCATTTCAGAGAGCCACGTACGATATGAAAATGGCACTCGGCTCGACCTGTGATGGTTTTTCCTCTTTTTTTTTTTTTGCTCTAGAAGAAATACGTCACATGATTTCTGTTTTTTGTTTTTTTTTTTTTTTTATCCACCTCTTCCAAAGGGGACGTTTTGTTTGTTTTGGAAAAGGGGGAGAGAGAGAGAGAAAGAGAGAGAGTGAGTGAGTGAGTGAGAGTTCTCCTCGACACCCCTCAATCCATTCCCTCCCCCCCAATTCCTACCCCACCACCCGCCCTCCTACCCCTTCAAGAAACAAACAATCCCCTTCCCACAGAAAGCTTTAGGCAGCGTAACAAGGATTGTATGCGTTGAGGTCAGCTACCAAACCTCCCTGGGGGGTGTCAAAGAGCCTCCGTGTGCGTGCTTGCGCGCGCGCGCTCCGGCACGCTCACGCTGGCTGTCTCTCTCTCTCTCTCTCTCTCTCTCTCTCTCTCTCTTTCTCGGCTGCAAAATATTTCTTCCAACATTATCTTCTAATCAAATAACGTCGGGAAGAGATGGACGCGCTTATTGCATGGAGTAAATGCGTTGCTTCATGTCCTTTAGAGCCTGACAGAAAAGGTGCCATAAAGAGACCCATTATTTAAAGCGCGGTTTTTAGCTACGCTGGCCGCAGAGAGAGAGAGAGAGAGAGAGAGAGAGAGAGAGAGAGAGCAGAGGAGGAAGCACGGTAAATTATCCTAGCTCGTGAGAATAAAGGTTGCAAAAAGTAAAAAAAAAAAGGGGGGTGGAGGAAGGGATAGTCCACTCTGTTTGCCTGTCTGTTGTTGGTCGGACCGCGAATTGAATCCTAATCTTTATAGGTGTTGGTGTTGTGTGTATGTGTATGTGTGTGTGTGTATATACACCGCGAGAAGCATTGCTCATGCGTTCGCAAGAACACAAGAACACAACAGTCTTCTATATTTTTTTATTTGTATTTTTTTTTTTATTTCCGTGCTTTTTTTTTTCTTCTGATATTTTCACGCTGTGTTATTGATTTTCCATCACAGAGGAAAAACAAACGGGGGCGGAGAGGAGGAAAGCGCTTCCGATGAGAAAGAAAAATGGAATACCGATAACGGTTATGAATCTTTGGGAGATAGAGAGAGAGAGAGAGAGAGTCAGAGAGAGAGGCTAACAGATACGAATCTAGGGACTTAGGAATCTTATATAGGACCTTCTTGAAGACAATGAGAAGGTGGGGAGTTGTGGGGGGTGGGGTGCAGTTGTTGTTTTGGCTGTTGCGGCAACATTAAACGTAAAGGATCGCCCCCCCCCTCCCTTTCCCTTTCCCCTCCCCCTCCCTCCTCCCACAAACACTGCGAGTCAAAAACGCTCGTGTGAAGTACATAAACAGTTTGCTCTGGCATTTTTTGTAGTTGTATTCTTCACGCCCTTGTGCATTTACACAGAATGCTACATTACTTGTACACACGCATACAGTTACTGTGTTTGTACACGATTTTTACACATACATACAATTACTATAGTTGTACACACATGGATTTACTCTATTTGTACACTCAAACACATACAGTTACTATATTTCTACACACATACACATACAGTTACTATATTTCTACTCACATACAATTACTATATTGCACATGAATACAATTACTATATTTGTACACACACATACAATTACTATATTTGTACACACACAAACATACAATTACTATATTTGTACAGACATACAGTTACTATATTTGTACGGACACATACAATTACTATAATTATGCACACGCGCACAAACATATACTGACTGTACTTGTACACATGTACAATTGCCATATTTTTAAAGACACACACATACAGTTACTACATTTGTTCACATACACACATACAATTATTATATTTATACACACATACAAGCACTACATTTGTACAGACACACACACATACAATTACTATATTAGTACACACGCACATACAATTACTATATTTGTACTCACACAACACATACAATTACCGCATTTGTAAACATATACAATTACTATATTTGTACATACGCACACATACAATTACTTGTACACATGTACAATCACTATATTTGTACACACACACACAGACACTCACAATTCCTTCATTACTTGTATCTAATACCACTGCGTTTAACTCCTTGACTTAATTCTTTTTTTTAATAGAATATTTAGTGTCATTTCACACCATTTATTACAATTTATTTTCAAGCTTTATTACAGCGTCAATTCAGACGTATTTATCAATGTTTTTTCTTTCTTTTTCCCTTTTATTTTCATTCCCATCGTTTACTTCATACTTATTCAAAAATTCTCCTCAATTTTTTTTTACCAAGTTTAATTCCAGTGTTTGTTCACGGGCTTTCATCCCATCTCCTATTTTTTCCAATTATTTCCCAACGTTTCGTTCACGCGTATTCATCCATATTCAATTTTTTTTCTCCCATTTTTTTACATTTGATTTCCACCGTCGTTTTATGCATCCTTTCATCCGGGTTTCCCCTCTTCCCCTTTCTTGTTTATGTTTGATTACCGACGGTAGTTCATATCTGTTCATAATCGTGTCACCTTTCATGATTTTGCGTGAGATTAACGTTAATTTGTCTGTTTGATGGAGCTTCTTGGGAGTAATTGCCGTTTATGCATAGTTTTTCGTTCGTTTTTTTATGATCTGTTTCTATTTTCTTGTTCATGTTTTTTTTTGTTTCGTTTTGTTTTGTTTTGTTTGGTTTGGTTTGACTGCCTGAGTTAGTTTGTATTTGGTTACGTAATTATTTGTTATATTATATCCGTCTTCACATCTGATTTTGACCTCTTCATCCTCTCTCTCTCTCTCTCTCTCTCTCTCTCTCTCTCTCTCTCTCGGACCTCGTAGTTTGGGTGATGGCTCGCTGTTGGGCGATACCTAGTTGTCAGACGACTACTGTGGGTCGCAGCTAGGTTTGAGGGAGAGATGGAACCTCTCTCTCCCTCTCGGGCCTCGTAGTTTGAGTGATACAGAGTTTCGCTCACAACTGGACAATACCTTATTGTCAGACGATTGTTGTGGGTCGCCGCAAGGGTGGAGCGAGAGATGAAACTCTCTCTCTCTCTCTCTCTCTCTCTCTCTCTCTCTCTCTCTCTCTCTCTCTCTCTCTCTCCCCTATACAATTCCCATTCAGCGTTGTAGCTAAAAATTTTCAAGGTTGAGTTTACCTAGAAATAAAAAAAAAAGTATTAATTTTCATATTTTTATCACATATTTTATGCCATGTAGTACTTAACTTCACCCTCCCCCTTCCACCCCCTCCCGGTCTATTATCAACATACTCCTCTTCCCCCTCCTCCCTCCCACCCCTTTTATCAACATATTCCTCTTTACACAAACATTCGAATGACTGTGTTTCTACCCCCTTCCCAGCACCGGAAGGTGGAATTTGACAGAAAATGCGTTTTACGACAATCCATTTATTTTTATTTATTCCCCTTATTCATCAGTCGCGTCAACGAGCTTGTGTGATGTTTCCAAATGCCTGAAAGTGGAGCGCTTTATTATTAACTGTAATCCATTCGTGCGAAGTGTCATCCATTTTCGTCGTTTTCCGTTGCCGTAATTTTATTGTTTGTCAAGAGGCGGCATCAGTTGGCGTTGGCAGATATTGTAAGGAACTTGCTACCGGGAATTTGTGTGTGTGTGCGTGTGTGTTTGGTGAGAAGGAGCGGTTACACAAAATATGCTCCAAAATATGTTAATAAATAAGAAAAGGAGGTAGCCTGACATGACAGAGGCAGGCAGATAGACAAAGGGGAGAGAGAGAGAGAGAGAGAGAGAGAGAGAGTGTGTGTGTGTGTGTGTGTGTGCGTGTGTATTTTTTTTTGAGGAGAGACTACACAAAAAATGCTTCAAAATTTGTGAATAAACAAAGAAACATGACAGAGAAAGAGAGGAACGTAGACAAAGGAGAGAGAGAGAGAGAGAGAGAGAGAGAGAGAGAGAGAGAGAGAGAGAGAGTGTTTGTATGTGTTTTGTGAGAAGGAGAGTTTACGCACAAATGCTTCAGAAGTTGTAAATAAATAAATAAAGAAGATGAAGACGCATGACATAGCGAGGCATGTAGACAAAGGAGAGAGAGAGAGAGAGAGAGAGAGAGAGAGAGAGAGAGAGAGAGAGCAAATTGCAAGAAGACACACGAGAGACAGAGATAAATGAATAAATAAACATTCTCCCTCAAGCACTGCCTGAAAGGCGTATCATTCACGTGCTTGCAATCCTTTATTCATTTGTATCGCAATCTTTACAAACTAAGCGGGGTAAAATTTCTGCGTGTGTGTGCGCGTGTGTTTGTGTGCCCGTCACCCATTAAATGCTGAATTAATTTCTCCTCGCCGTGTAAAAAAAAAAAAAAAAATGAACAGGCTGCAAAGTAAAATGTAAAAATATCTCGCATGCTCTGTTGCAATAAGCGTCGTAACTCTTGTCACTTACGAGTGGAACACGACTGTTAAATTGTAAAGCAAGATTATGTTGAATGGGATGTCTGTAAGTTCAAAATAATTGTAAATGGGAGATTGATTGGTTGACCGGGAATTATCTGGCGTCACAGCTACCAGATTCTTTGGAATGGAATGTATCTAAGTTCAAAATAACTGTATATGGGAGATTGATTGATTGAATGGGAATTATCTGGCGTGACAGCTACCAGATTCTTTGGAATGGAATGTCTGTCAGTTCAAAATGATTGTAAATGGGAATTGATTGATTGACTGGGAATTATCTGGCGTGACAGCTACCAGATTCTTTGGAATGGAATGTCTGCAAGTTCAAAATAATTGTAAATGGGAATTGGTTGATTGACTGGGAATTATCTGGCGTAACAGCCACCAGATTCCATAGAATATAAATAAGTTGAAATTGACAATGGAAGACTGATTGATTAACTGGTAATTATCTGGCGTTACAGTTACCAGATTCTTTGGAATGGAATATCTGAAAAAAATATAGAAAAGGAAAGCTTGATTGAGTGACTGGAAATTATCTGGCGTTACAATTTCTAGGGTCACTGTCTACGAGAAGATAATAATCTGACTATATAAAACGCAATGTGTATCCAGACACCTATTTTTCTGTGTGCAACTGTAAAAACCCACGTAGTGCACCTCATGCGGTTCACTGGGGTTAAAGTTCGTGAGCGTGCCTTGCATAGGTTTTCTTCCTTTTACACCTTTCAACCTTCTTCCATTTCTTTCTCAATTTTATTTTCTGTTACACCTTTCAACCCTTCTTTTCTGATTGACCTCATCTATAGGTCCCAGCGCTTGGCCTTTGACCTAATTTCTATATACAATACAATACAATACAATACAATACAATACAATACAATACAACAGTAAAAAACGTTTTATTAAGAATATATGGAAACCAACATGATTCACTTGTTAGAATTGTTACGCTTTAATTACGAAGCAATTACGGAATGACATAAACATCACATTCAGTTTTATGGAAAGGGAAACTGGTAATTCAAATAAAGGGAAATCAATTTCAGCACTTTCAAATAAAAATGAGGTAATGATGTTTGACTCTTTAAATTAGTGACGACACGAAAAGAATGACAAATGAGGTAATGATGTGCGTCTCTTTAAATTGGTGACGTCATTAAATCATTCGCTTTTATTTAGATTTGATGAACAAGATGAGAGAAAAAAAAAATATATATATATATAGAATATATGCTAAAAAAATTTAACCCTAGAAATTATTACAGCACCATACATTTTTTTTTTAATTTTAATTTTTTTAAACATTCTCATTTATTTATAGATTCGTTTTCTCTACATCAGCAGTGAATGAAAAATGGAGAGTTTTTTTTATTAAAGTAATTAACCCTGAATTTATAATAATTAATCTCTATATAATTTGACTAATTAAAAATGATTTTTCCTTATAATTATTTTTTTTGGTGATTAATCGGAAGTTCGCCCCCCTCCCCGCCTCCTCCCCTTTCTCTTTAAATTGTATCAACATTCATTAGACGAAGTTTTATATCGATAGAGGTTTTTTTATGAAGAGTGGCAGGCTGACATACCAACGCATACACACGTATACATATATATACATGTATCTGTTTGACGATACATCTGTGCTGGTGTGTATATATATGCATATTTATGTATATTATATATATATATGTGTGTAGTTTATATATATTTATATATTAATTCTATCATGTATACTTATGAAGCTACAATGATTTTAAATTGCACCGTGACTTGTGGACACCCTGTATATGTGTATATATGTATATAAATGTAAATATCTGTATACATATATAATAGGCTATATTTATAGTTATACATATATATAAATATATACACATATTTATATTAAGTCGAGCTTCCGGATGTTAGCGTCGTGCGCTTTTATCGCGGACGACGACGAATGGGACGGGGCGCCCTTTCGGGCAATAAACGTGCCCGTATTACGACGTCGGGATTTCTGGTTCTCGTGCGGGCCGGTGTTGATCCGGTCACGCCCCCGGTAACTCTCCGGCGTATAATTTATCTCCTCCGACGGGCTTCGAAGCTATTATGATGCCACCGTGCCCCGTGCCCGCTCCTCCTCCTCCTCCCGCCCAGTGGAATTATTAAAGGTTTGTTTTTCTATTGGATGAATCGGACGCTGGATGAGCACGAGGTAAAGGAATAATAATAATAATAATAATAATAATAAAAATAATAATAATAATAATAATAATAATAATAATAATAATAATAATAATAATAATAATAATGTTTCGGTGGAATTAATTTTTTAGGCGTGGTTGTGGGTTATTCGCGAAATTGGTACAGTTGTGGTTGTAGGTTATTTCTGATTTTGTTTAATAATAATAATAATAATAATAATAATAATAATAATAACATAACACCTTTTAATTTTAAGATACTTGGGATAGTAAGTTATGATAATAAACGGCTGGAACCAATTTCTTCTTCTTCTTCTTCTTCTTCTTCTTCTTCTTCTTATTATTATTATTATTATTATTATTATTATTATTATTATTATTATTATTATTATTATTATTATTATTATTATTATTATTATCATCTTGTTGTATTTTTGTTTACATTTAATTTTCATTATTAATTTTTAATAAAAGGTCTCTGAGCTTTTTACATTACCTCCCTTCCCACCTCCTTTCTTCAGCCTTGCTGTCCAACACCTCTAACAGTTACTTCTTCGTGCAATTGTCGGGTTGTCTCCCAGTTCCACCTTTACCCAAGCGCTGGGACCTACGAGGTCATTCAGCGCTAAAAGGGACATTGGGAGTTGCACTGCGAAGCAATTGTTAGAAGAGGGTGGAAAGTAAGGTGGAAGGGAGAGAACATGAACGGAGGTACAGTAAAAGGAATGAGAGGCGTTGCGGCTAGGGTACTACCTCCCCTCGGAGCGGCAGAACTCTAGGCACGCAGTATGATAAGCAGCACTAAACAGGCAGTATTTAGGGCGTGTTTACTTTTCCCCTGGACCAAGATGGTTTTATGAGACGCTCAAGTTCGTGTTTTAGGAAGTGAAACGACTGACTCGCCTTTTACTGCAGAGAGAGAGAGAGAGAGAGAGAGAACAGATTTGGTAACAGTTCAAATTGTAGAGAGAGTGAAACAACTGACTGGTCTTGTACATACTCAGAGAGAGAGAGAGAGAGAGAGAGAGAGAGAACAGATTTGGTAACAGATAGTTAAAACTGTAGAGAGAAAGAGTGAAGCAACTGACTGGCCTTTTACATATATACATACATACAGAGAGGGAGAGAGAGAGAGAGAGAGAGAGGGTGAAACAACTGGCTGGTCTTTTACATATATATATCGAGAGAGAGAGAGAGAACAGATTTGGTAACAGAGAGTTCAGAATGTAGAGAGAAAGAGTGAAGCAACTGACTGGCCTTTTACAGAGAGAGAGAGAGAGAGAGAGAGAGAGAGAGAGAAAGAACAGATTTGGTAACAGATAGTTCAGAATGTAGAGAGAAAGAGTGAAGCAACTGACTGGCCTTTTACAGAGAGAGAGAGAGAGAGAGAGAGAGAGAGAGAGAGAGAGAGAGAGAGAGAGAGAGAGAGAGAAAGAACAGATTTGGTAACAGATAGTTCAGAATGTAGAGAGAAAGAGTGAAGCAACTGACTGGCCTCTCACATACAGAGAGAGAGAGAGAGAGAGAGAGAGAGAGAGAGAGAGAGAGAGAGAGAGAGAGAGAGAAAACAGATTTGGCAACAGATAATTAAAATTGCAGAGACAAAGAGTGCAACAACTGACTGACCGGCCTCTCACATGCAATGAGCCTCGGAAGATCTGGGGATTTTCAAGTGTATTCTTGTATGTATCACACGCGCCTCGTCATTAAAAAACAATTTGTAATTTAAGAAGAACTGGTGAGTTAATTATCCGTGATGAAACGCGGCTCTTGTTAGCTTTCTGCTCTACGTTTTTAGTGATTGTTAATGTGATGTATTTTTTCTTTATATAAAACGTGCGTAGATGTATAACTTGTTTTTGAAATAGCAGTGATATATATATATATATATATATATATATATATATATATATATATATATATATATATATATATATATATATATATATATATTAAACAGGAAGACACCCAAAACATCGCCCTGCCCGACGCCACCTTGTCAAAAGCACTCTTGGACGCATGCTAGCGCGCATGCGTGCAGTCACGCTCTCATTCTGTCAACCTGGCTTTCATCGTCGTCATTATCATCGTTATCATTATCATTTTTATCATCATCATCATCATTATCATCGTCACTATCATTATTACCATCATCGTTGTCATCACTATTTTTTATAGAGCAATTAGTCTTCTTAGCATAAGTCAGCTTATCTCCTCCCCCTTCCGTCAACTTCTCCCCGTCCCCTCCCTCTTCCGTCAGCTCCTCCCCTCCCCTCCCCTCCCTCTTCCGTCAGCTTCTCTCCCTCCCCCTTTGATTTTAAAACTAATAACGTTATCTATAAGTCTGTTGCTGTCTATCATTATATTATTATTATTATTATTATTATTATTATTATTATTATTATTATTATTATTATTATTACAAGTCCGTTTCTCTTTTGGTAATATAGTTTCCAATGTGTCTGTTACACTTGCATCCTGAATTAATTAACTTATTATTATTATTATTATTATTATTATTGCCAGCTCATTTCGCATTTCATAATTTCATTAGCAATGTGTCTATTAAAACTACATCTTGCATAAGCATGCGACCATGATCTGAACGCGTATTATTATCCGTGCAAATATTATTAATATTATTACCAATGTTACGTAGCTGTTAGTTCCGTGTCGTAACCGATACATATTTATCTTATTGTCAATATCATTACGTAACTCATTTTTACCTCGGTCAGGAGGGGCGGGGTGGGGGGATGCGGGAATTGACCAAACATCGTTTGTAAACACCATTGTGCTTCGCGGTTTTTCAATCCGGTATTCGGAATCACCTCGGCGGTACAGTCACTCAAATAAGTCCTTTTTTTTTTTTTTTTTTTTTATATGCTGCTGACGTGTGTTCGTGTCACACAGCTGACGGTGTCAGCTTTAAAGAACTGAAGTGAAATTGTTCATGTCTTGGCTGTGCTTGGGTGCTGGCTGTGACAGACAGACAGACAAACAGGCACACAAACAAACACATGCAGGTAAACGAACGTACACAAACACGCACAAGCAAACAAACAAATGCGCACATACACATACAAGGAGACAAGCAAATGCATACGTATACACACACGAGTCTATAAACAAACACACACAACACACATACAAGCAGACAAACAAACGCACACATGCATACACAAGCAGATACATACGCACATGAGCAGACACACACACACACACACTCTCTCTCTCTCTCTCTCTCTCTCTCTCTCTCTCTCTCTCTCTCACACACACACAAGCAATCTACATTCATGCGCGCACGTCTTTTTCAGTTATACAAATATCATTCTTCTCTCTCTCTCTCTCTCTCTCTCTCTCTCTCTCTCTCTCTCTCTCTCTCTTTCTCTCACGAAATAACAGACGTACAATACTCGCTCCATCACCAAAAAAATAAAAATAAAACAAATAAATAAAATAAATAAATACAGCTGCATTGTTTTTTCACTCGCATGACTTCCACCACAGAGTAGACTTTTCATTTTTCATTTTTCATTTTTCACTCTTCCGTTTTATTCGTCTTACAGTCGGCGAGGAAATTTCATTCCTTTTTGAGATACTTTACGAAGCTCTAAGTAAAATAATAAACAAACTTCATTTCCCTTCGCAGACAAAGCTATAAAGCGGAAATTGAGCTGAAGAAATGAATGTGATCATTTCGACACATATTGCTGTAATAATGTTATTGTCCTTTGTGTGTGTATAAAGCTATCTAAATGACAGTTGAGACGATACTTTTATTCTTCAGCGTTTTCATATTAAATAAAGTGAGACGGTCATGGCTTCTAAAATCAAGCCAGGCCAACGTAGGTGAACTCGTTCAGGGAAACACAGAATAAGACAGAGAGATCCGTTTTCTGAAAGTCAGCGCATTTAGAGCTCGTCAAACTAGTTGACTCTGAAGTTACCAATTCCCACACAATGTCAGTGCATTTAGAGCTCACCAAACTAGTTGGCTCTCGAGTTACCAATTCTTATCCATAGTCAGTGCATTTAGAGCTCATCAGACTAGTTGACTCTGAAGTTACCAATTCCCACACACATTGTCAGTACATTTAGAGCTCATCAAACTAGTTGACTCTCGAGTTACCAATTCCCACACATTGTCAGTGCATTTAGAGCTCTTCAAACTAGTTGACTCTGAAGTTACCAATTCCTACCCATGGTCAGTGCATTTAGAGCTCACCAAACCAGTTGACTCTGAAGTTACCAATTCCCACACAATGTCAGTGCATTTAGAGCTCACCAAACTAGTCGACTCTCGAGTTACCAATTCCCACACATTGTCAGTGCATTTAGAGCTCACCAAACTAGTTGACTCTCTAGTTACCAATTCCCACACAATGTCAGGGGCCATACGCAGAGATAAACAATGTAGAAACAACACAGTACGATAATAAGCGACTACAACAGTTGCTTAGAAGAACAGTAGGCGAATACCACTTATCATAATATTATTATTATTATTATTATTATTATTATTATTATTATTATTATTATTATTATGGTATTTATTAGGAATAAGTAAGAGGAGGTAAAGGGAAATATAGAAGGAAGAGGTCTCAATTATTAAAAAGAAAAAATAAAATTATATATTAATAAATAGATAAAAATGTATTGAAATGTTAGGAGAACAGTGTTAGGGTAGGATTCGAATGAACAGTACAGACCATAGGGATTTTTTTTTTCATAGGAATGGTATAAGGTTTTTTGTCCTACACTTTTTCTTAAAAAAAAAAAAATTACTATTAAAAAAAACATTAATTGCTATACCTCATATTTTTAACGAGAGTGACTGACATATTACGTTAATGATACAATACCTATACAATTAAATGCAGTTTGCATCTACGCAATTTTCTGTGTGTAAAAACGATAGTTTAGGCTTGCCTTCTCACTCCGGGGTCTTATATTGATATGCAAATGAGGGTACCTTAGTTTGAGCATCGGGACGTAGCGTCCTCGAGTCGGTACATTCAGTCTCGATCTCATCTTACGAGATTATTGGCGTCATTTTAGTTTTCTGAAAAGAAAACTATTGTGCCGGCTTTGTCTGTCCGTCCGCACTTTTTTGTGTCCGTCCTCAGATCTTAAAAACCACTGAGGCTAGAGGGCTGCAAATTGGTAGGTTGATCATCTACCCTCCAATCATCAAACATACCAAATTACAGCCTTCTAGCCTTAGTATTTTTTATTTTATTTAAAGTTAAAGTTAGCCATAATCGTGCTTCTGGCAACGACATAGGATAGGCCACCACGGCTGGCTGAGAGTTTGATGGGCCGCGGCTCATACAACATTATGCCGAGACCACCGAAAGATAGGTCTATTTTCGGTTTCCTATGCGCTGTACAGAAAACTCGATTGCGCCGAAGAAACTTCGGCGCATTTTTCACTTTCTCTCTGAACGAGTTTCTAATTGCAGGAAAAAACTGATGTTTCAAACAACGAGCACCCACATTCTCTCTCCATGATGAAGTTGCTTACGAAATTAAGATAACAAAAAAAAAAAAAAATACTGTTTAATTTGCTGTTTCGTTCTTTAATGGTCTCTCTCTCTCTCTCTCTCTCTCTCTCTCTCTCTCTCTCTCTCTCTCTCTCTCTCTCGGTTTTTCGGACGATACTTCAAGATTAAAACCAAGCAGCTGCTGCCGACCTTATCATCCCCGAAACCTTTATGACTTCTCTTTTTCTCTTCTTCTTTCCTCATCTTCTTCTTCTTCTTCTTCTTCTTCTCTTGCTCCTTCTTCTTCTCCTCCTCCTCCTTCTTCTTCTTCTTCTTCTTCTTCTTCTTCTCTTGCTCCTCCTCTTTCTTCTTCTTCTTCTTCTTCTCCTCATCCTCTTTCTTCTCCCTCCTCCTTCTTCTTCTTCTTCTTCTTCTTCCTCCTCCTTCTTCTTCTTCTTCTTTCCTCATCCTCTTTCTTCTCCTCCTCCTCTTCTTCTTCCTTCTTCTTCTTCTCCTCCTCCTCTTCCTTCTTCTTCTTTCATCCTCCTCCTCCTCCTAATCCTTCTGTTCCTCTCCTCCTCTTCCTCCTCTTCCTCCTCCTTCTTCTTCTTCTTGCCAATCCCCCACAGTAGCACACAAGCACCCGCTAACCCCGTTTATAAAGGGTCCCAACTTTCTTCCCCCCTCCCCTTCCCCCCATCAACCTCCCTCCCCCCCCTCCCCCTCCCCCACTCAAATTACTTTCTGATCTTCGGTCGAGGATTTAATTAAAGGCGTTTCGAGGGACAGTCGGCAAACTCGAAGAAATTTTGTCTTAGAGGGAAGAAGAAGAAGAAGAAGAAGAAGAAGAAGAAGAAGAAGAAGAAGAGGAAAAGGAAGAAGAGGAGGAGGAGAAAACGAGAAGAAGATGAAGAGGGAGAAGGAGAAGAAGAAGAATAGGAAGAAGGAGATGAAGGAGAAGAAGAAGAAGGTAAAGGAGAAGGAGAAGAAGAACAACGAGAAGAGGGGAAAAAGGAAGAAGAAGAAGAAAGAAAACGAGAAGAAGATGAAGAAGGAGAAGAAGAAAAAGAAGTAGAAGAAGAAGAAGGAGACGAAGAAGAAGAAGAAGAAGAAATAGGAGATGAAGAAGAAGAAGAAACAGGAGATGAAGAAGAAGGAGAAGAGGGAAAAAAGAAGAAGAAAATGGAGAAGAAGAAGAAGAAGAAGAGGAAAAAAGGAAGAAGAAGAATCATTAGTGTACACTCAATCAGGTGTCATGGGAAGTTTAATGAGGTGCCACATGAGGAGTGATTTGATTGTGTGTATTCTTTTATTATGTGTGTTTGTGTGTGCGTTTTTGTGTGTGTGCACGTGTGTGGGATGGGGGTGGGGTGGGGGAAGGACTGTAGATTTTTTCATGCAGGTGTCTTGAAAGATGGGTTTAGACAGGTGTGGATTTAATTTTTGCTAATTCTATGTGTGTTTGTGCATTTGGGGAATTTTTATTTCTCATGCAGGTGTCCTGGAAACTCATGGGGGTTCGACAGGTGTGATTTGATTTTCTTGTCGTTGCATTTGTGTTTGTGTGTATGTGCGTTTGTGTGTAATTTCCCATGCAGGTGTCCTGAAGCTAAATGGGTGCCACAGAGGTGCTACAATATTATTTTAGTCAGTGTTTGTTTGTTTGAGTGTGCGTTTGTGTGTGTGTGTGTATGTTTGTTTGTGTGTATGTGTCTGTGGATGTGTTGTGGCAAAAGGGGTCGAGATAAGTAATTGCCGGCAAAGGGAAAAAAAAAACCGAGATTTTAAAAAGTTCCCATTTCAGGTTTATCCTTTTTTTCCCTCTGTCGTTATTTCTTTTTTCTGTTATCTCTTCTCTCCCGGCCGGTTTCACCCCTTTTATGAGATAATCTCACCTTCATTTTCTCTCTCTCTCTCTCTCTCTCTCTCTCTCTCTCTCTCTCTCTCCCTCTCTCTCCTTTTTGATCTCTCGTGGATCTGTTAACGTTATCTCTCTCTCTCTCTCTCTCTTTCTCCCTCTCTCTCCTTTTTTGATCTCTCGTGGATCTGTTAACGTTATCTCTCTCTCTCTCTCTCTCTCTCTCTCTCTCTCTCTCTCTCTCTCTCGCAGTATAAGCCCTTTCATTTCAAAGCGACTCAAATCGTCTGAAGAGTTTGCGTTTTATTTTGTTGTCAGAACCCTGAGGACGGGCGTTCAGTGAGAGACAGAGAGAGAGAGAGAGAGAGAGAGAGAGAGAGAGAGAGAGAGAGAGAGAGAGAGAGAGAGAAGAGGACTGAGAACATAGTTGATAAAAATGTTCCTTGTACTGGATGAACTGATTGAAGGATATAAGCGTCGGAATTTTTACTTATTATTATTATTATTATTATTATTATTATTATTATTTATTATTATTATTATTATTATTATTATTTAGCTTGTAACTGTTTAGGACACCAGAACGGATAATAAACTGCAGTTATATAGGATATATATATATATATATATATATATATATATATATATATATATATATATATATATATATATATATATATATATATATATATATACATATACATATATATATTCTATATTAACATCTTCCAACTTAAGAAACCATTTGCCATTTTCTCAAGCTTATTCAAGAACATTCTTCCTTTCTGAACAGAATGTTTCCAACGACGAGGAACCGCGCCCCCCTCCCCTTTCACAAGCTTTTGTCCACTCATTCATTTAGGGAAAGCCTGACATTCCATTGATCCAGTGACAAATATTAAAAAATATAAAATAATAACGAGAATGATGGATATTACTCATGTAAAATGAATGTATTACCTGCAAAGCGGCCTTTCATCAGTCAGTCCTCATCAATCCAGATTAGAGAGAGAGAGAGAGAGAGAGAGAGAGAGAGAGAGAGAGAGAGAGAGAGAGAGGTGTTTCATTAAAGATAAAATTCGATTGGACTCATTCATCATTATTATCACTATTATCATCACAGATTAAAGAGAGAGAGAGAGAGAGAGAGAGAGAGAGAGAGAGAGAGAGAGAGAGAGAGAGAGAGGTGTTTCATTAAAAATAACAATACGACTGGACTCATTTATCATCACTATCATCATCAACATCACTATCATCGTCATCATCATCACTATCATCATCATCATCATCATAGCTGGGCTCACTTCGCACTGTCATTAAAATTTCAAAAGCTTTCCTGTCCAGCACAGGAACAAACGATAGCACAGCGCGTATAACTGCAATTTATATGCACACACGCCCCCCCCCCAAAAAAAAAGAGGGTGGGACCCCCTCCCTCCCCTCTTTCTTTCCCGGCGGGCCAACCCACCGCCGCCCTCCCCCCCCCAACAAAAAAAACCGCCCAGGATTTTCAATTGAATGCAGAACATTAAAACACTTAAATTTATTAACAGCCGAGGATTTCATTACCAGGGCGGCCGTGATGTCATTTGATAATTGTATTTGCCCGGACGCGTTTTAGAATTCGGATTTGGCTGTTTGCCCAGTCAGCCGTTGCCGGGCCCCCACAACCCCCGGGGGTTTTAATTCGTTTTAATCTTCATTTTTCATCGTCAAAGGGATTCTTCGTTAATTGATAGGTAATCCCGTTGACACTGCCCGGAATATTTTTGCCCGAGTGTCGGGTGGCTGGCTGGCTGAGAGAGAGAGAGAGAGAGAGAGAGAGAGAGAGAGAGAGAGAGAGAGAGAGAGAGAGAATATATATATGTATATGTATATGTAACATAAGTATGTATGTATATATATAAATATAATATATATATATATGTGTGTTCGTGTATCTGTGCGAGAGTGTGTGCTTGTTTGTGTGTGTGCATGTGTGCTTGTGCGTGCTTTTGTGCGTGTTTTTCAATTCCGAAATCCCACCCCAACTCCCATCTTTTGATCTCTTGCATGCATATGTTTTTAAAACTTGCTGCATGTTGTCTGTTTGTGCGCAGGCACATGTAATTGTTTGTGCGGGCAAGCACACGCGTGCATTCATGCATGCAAAAATGAAATACATGTGTTATGCAGACACAAACTATGCGTTCAAACAAATGATAATTACCTCTGATTTTAAATACATATGATCTGTACAAACACAAACAATTTAGCACGTATGATAATTACCTGTGACGATCAAATTGTTAATTTGAATCAAATTGCAATTAATGATAATAACAGTTATACCCAGGAGAGAGCATACCTGTCCCAAGGTCAACCAGCAATAACAAATTAGTTCCTCAAAATCAGATGGTTTCCATGGCGACAAATCACAGGATCGTCGCCCTTACAAACCTAAAACTAATCACGCAGACGGGTGTCAACCAAGTGCATGCATCCATCATCCAAAATCAGCCAGATTCATCCAAATGTTTTCGTTGATAGATATTTATCAAGCAACAGTATAACGCCTTCGTTGGCGGGGTGATGAATTTCCAGGTGTGGGGGAGGGGTTAGGGGGAGGGGCAGGGACCTGGTTTTGGATTCCCCTCCCTACATGGGAAGGGGGAGAGGGGAGGGGGGTGAGGTTGGAAGCGACATAGATCCCAATCAGTTCTCATGGAACCGGATGAATCCGGCGCCATTGTTGCTGCGTGATATTTTTCTGCTATTTATTGAGTTACCCTCGAACGATTTGCAGGGCTAAATAAAAATACAATATTGGTAATGCTACTGTTAATATTTTCATACGAATGGTTAATATTAATGTTATTATTATTTATGCCGTCAGAAAAAAAATAAACAAATTTGAAGTCAAAATTCCGACAAAACAGTTACGCCTAATATTTGTATATATATGACTTGTTAATATTATTATTATTATTATTATTTATGCCAGCAAAAACATTAAAAAAAATTGTTAATATTATCATTACTTATGACCTCAGAAAAAAATTGCGAGCACTAATTACTCCCAAACTGTTACTCTTAATATTATTATTATTATTATTATTATTATTATTATTATTATTATTATTATTATTATTATTATTATTATTATTATTTATACCGTCAAAAAAATTGTTAATATTGTTTATGCAATCAGAAAAACAAAAATGTTAATATTATTTATGCAGTCAGAAAAAAAAAATTATTATTATTATTATGCCGTTAGAAAAAAAAAAAAAAAAAAATTTTATTATTATTATTTAAGCCATAAAAAAATTTGCCAATACTATTATTATTTATGTCGTCAGAAAAAAAACCGAAAAATTTATTAATATTATTATTTATGCCATCAGAGAACAAATTGTTAATATTATTATTTTTTATACCGTAAAAAAAATTGTTAATACTATCATTATTTATACCGCCAGAAAAAAAAAACAAAAAAATTGTTAATACTATTAGAAAAAAAAGACAAAAATTTGGAGTCAAAATTCCAGCCAGCCAGTCCCCTCAAATAGAGAAACATGAAGCTGAAAGTTATGATCAACATTTTTTTTTTTTTTTGTAATTTTTAACTGGCGAGAATGACAAGTGCATCGATAAATTTCTCCCAAAATAAATAAACGAATGGACGGAGGAGGAGGAGGAGGAGGAGGAGGAGGAGGAATAAAGATAAATGAATATATTCACTTTTACGCGAATATCCAGGAGTAAAACTGGGGAATATTTATATATCTCGTATATAGAGGAACTCCGAGACTTTCCGCTGTGCGATTCAAAAATTTTTCTTTGCTCAAATATGAACTTATATCTTTTAAAACGGCATTTTTACCTAAGAGCATATTAAAAGCAAACACATCCTTTCCTAAAAAAAAAAAAAAAAGAAAAAAATATGCAAAAATGAAACGTTTTGTAAAAAATAATAGAGAGAGAGAGAGAGAGAGAGAGAGAGAGAGAGAGAGAGAGAGAGAGAGAGAGAGAAATTGCAAAAGCCTTTTCAAAAGAGATATATATATATATATATGTTTTTACTCTAGTTCAGCTGTACAAACTGAATGTTTTTCGTTTTTTTTTTAGTGTCTAATATGCGAGGGGTTATGTCTCTCTCTCTCTCTCTCTCTCTCTCTCTCTCTCTCTCTCTCTCTCTCTCTATTAGCGTTCGGGTCTTCTTGTTACTCATTCCCGGGCGCACCAGAATGCCAGGGATTGTTGCAAGTTGCATGAAGGAAGCATTTTCTGCATCTTATCCTACATGGGCTTCTCTCTCTCTCTCTCTCTCTCTCTCTCTCTCTCTCTCTCTCTCTCTCTCTCAGAACTGTTTGCCTACTATCAGCCATTCTCTTTTATGAGTAAAAGTTCAACCGCCGATAGTAACATTTGTGTTATTCTCATAAAAATATCATTACAGTAATTTCGATCTGTCGTCGGTAATCTCCATGATTACTGTTTCGAGTGTAATTGCGTGGTCGTTTTACGAAGAGTAGCGTTACTGTGTATTTACAGTGCTGTTACTGTGTATTCCATTATTACTATGCATTTCCATTGCTCTTATTGTGTATTTTCACTACCGTTACTGTGTATTGCCATTACTTTTACTGTGTATTCCCATTGCTGTTACTGTGTATTTCCATTACTGTTACTTTGTATTTCCATTATTACTGTGTATTCCCATTACTTTTACTGTGTATTCCCATTACTTTTACTGTGCATTACTCCGTGTCTGTTGTAAACTTCCACCTAAAGCTTTAAACACGATTTGAATCAAATCTCTCGGTCCAAATTACTGTGATGCCACTTAGGCAATCAGGCACGACCGATTGGTAGCAATCTTCTGATGCCATTTGATCGAAGTTGAAAAATAGTGTGAACAAGATCACGTCCCTGTTTGTTGGGCTTCTCTGGAGAAGCTGTAGGCAGTCAGTGGTTTCTGAAATCTGTAGTAATAAAATCCGATTGGATCTGATCTTGTTTGGCCACCCCCCCCTCGTGACAGAAGGGGAGACATGACACATCCACCCTCCACCTGCAAACCCGTTTGTCCGGCCTGGGTGGGGCCGGTTAGGTAGGGAACGGGAGGGTAGAGGAGACATGACACATCCACCCTCCTCCTGCAAACCTGTTTGTCCTCCCCGGCTGGGACAGGGTTAGGTAGGGGAACGGGAGGGTAGGGGAGAGATCCACCCTCCTCCTGCAAGCCCCTCGGGGGTAGGTAGGGAGACATTCACTTTACTTCTGTAAACCTATTTATCCGCCCGGGTGGAGGCGGGGTAGGTAGGGACCGGGAGGGTAGGGAGACCGCAGCGCCGAGTTCCAGCACGCGTAACACACGCCAACAAGCTCATAAAGTAAATATTTAAAGAAATTCATCGTTGAAGGAAAAGAGGTGTTGTATATTCGTGGAAATTGATCTAATATGAATAATAATAATGGTGAAGAAATTCACAATGATGTAAATATAAACATATATTACAAATATATTTACAAACGAAAGCTTTCGAGATCTTTCTCGAGATGGAGAATCGAGTAGGTTCTCAAAAGCTTTCGTTTGTACATATATTTATAACATATATTTACAGTTACACCATTGTGGATTTCTTCAAATTTTAGTGACTCGTGCTATTATGAGACTTTTGTGAGTAATAATAATAATAATAATAATAATAATAATAATAATAATAATAATAATAGTAATAATAATTGAAAAAGAGTTATTTTCTTATGTAGAGGTCAGTAGACGGGCATACCAAAATGCCCATATCTAACCAGACCAGAAAGAATGCAAGGAAAAAATTAGAGTTCAGCTTCGAGGGAAGAGATAAAACTATTTTCTGAAGGATGAAAGATTTTTTAGAGTCCTGGTGGACTAACAACAAAGAACAAAATGATCCTGTAAAACCTTTAATACTGAGTGGCAAAGGAACTTTGGTTTACCTTCAATGAAATTAGACAGGTTGGGGAACTGAAAGCATTTAAGAACACTGTTCAAAAGCAGGGCTGATTTTGAACAGTACCTGACTGGCAGAAGTATAACCCTACTTAAGACCCCTCACAGGACTGGTTTTGAACAGGACGTGACTTTAGGTCTCTCACGGCTGTGGTTCTGAACAGCTTGTGATTGGCAAAAATATAACACCGGTTATGGCATATACCAGTCTTTGATCTGAACAGTACCTGACTGGCAAAAATATAACACCAGTTATTGCATATCCCAGTCTTTGTTCTGAACAGTGCCTGACTGGCAAAAATATAACACCAGTTTTAATCTGAACAGCGCCTGACTGGCATATACATCAGTATCCCAGTCTTTGTTCTGAACAGTGCCTGACTGGCAAAAATATAAAAATTATAACATCTGGTTATGGCTGGCAAAAATATAACACCAATTATAGTCCCATTTGTTCTGAACAGTGCCTGACTGGCAAAAATATAACATCAGTTATGGCATATCCCAGTCTTTGTTCTGAACAGTACCTGACTGGCAAAAATATAACACCAATTATATATCCCATTCCTGGTTCTGAACAGTACCTGACTGGCAAAAATATAACACCAATTATATATCCCAGTCCTGGTTCTGAACAGTACCTGACTGGCAAAAATATAACACCAATTATATATCCCAGTCCTGGTTCTGAACAGTACCTGACTGGCAAAAAATATAACACCAATTATATATCCCAGTCCTGGTTCTGGTTCTGGCAAAAATATAACACCAATTATATATCCCAGTCCTGGTTCTGAACAGTACCTGACTGGCAAAAACATAACCCCACTTCAGACCTCTTTCAGGCCTGGCTCTGTACAGTACACGATTGCTCAAAAGTAAAACACCGCTTCACACCTCTCTCAGAAACAGCACCCGCCATTTGACAGGTCACAACCTCCAGCCACCCCACTCCCTCCCTTTCTTACCTACATCAACGTCAGTCAGCCTTCCGGAGCCTCTTCAAACCCCAGCGATTACCAGGAAGACAGGGAGGTTGTTCTCCTGCCAGCTTTGTGTATTACGACATGAATCGGAACGCCAACAGTAAATCCTCAGTGGATACCGTCTGAGCGTTGTTCTAACGTAACCTGGCGTTGTTCTGATCGTTGCTTCGCCCGTTTGATCTGCCGGCGGATAAGGGAAGCTGAGAGAGAGAGAGAGAGAGAGAGAGAGAGAGAGAGAGGCACAGGCAGATTCCGTAAATGTCACTTCTATGGCTGTCAGAGCATTCATGGCAATAATGCGAATCTCCGATCGCCTCTCTCTCTTTTCCAGTATAACTCTGTCCGTTAGATTTTTTTTTTCATTCTTTATTTATTCCTTTTTTAATTTTTGTAAATTGCTTCTCGTTTCTTTTTATTTTTATTTTTTATTATTAGGAACCCGAAACTGCCAAAAGTTTTTCTCAATAATGGCTGTGCTTATTTTGTACAAATTTGCTGGTCAAGTTCAGAATCATATACAGTAGGATCAGTGCACAATATATAAGTAATAATAATAATAATAATAATAATAATAATAATAATAATAATAATACACACACATATATATATAAACATATATATATATATACATATATATATTATATACACACATGTATATATATAAATACATACATACATATATATATATATATATTATATACGTGTGTTTGCTTGTAATTACCTCATCACAGTCATCATCATCAAAATTACCATTATAATAACATCGACTCCTCAACCAGTCTAATATCTAGAGCGATTAGAGAGCCGAGCGTCACAACGAATTCCATATATATAATTCTGCTATTTGAATTAATTACGGCAGAGCGGCTAATGCAGTTCCCTAATGGAAAAAAGTAATTAAACGTTTTTTTTTTATTTTTTTCTACCTAACCTACTTAGCTGGATGTTGTCGTGTCATACCAGAAAAAAAAAGATTATACATCAAATTGTAAGAGCCAGCCAGCATTTAATCCACTCTCGGCTAAAACATTAGAGGGTAAAAAAATATATAATTTTTTTTTTAAATTTTCATTTTTTAATTTTTAACGACAAGCGCGATGAAGTTTTTTTTTAAATAGTTTTTTTTGGGGGGTCTCGGATCCAAAGTGGGGAAAGATTGTATGTTTTTTTTGTTTGCGTTATTATTAGCCCTCACTTAATCTAAGGTGTGAGTTTGTTGTTCAGATAATTAGGCTTCTGTCTATTATTATTATTATTATTATTATTATTATTATTATTATTATTATTATTATTATTATTAAGAATATCATTAGTGTTGTGAAGACAGTTATAATATTAAGTGTTGTCAAAAGACAGTTATCTCTCTTCTCTCTCTCTCTCTCTCTCTCTCTCTCTCTCTCTCTCTCTCTCTCTCTCTCTGTTTCTTAGTTTGTATGCATACAAAAACATACATGCAAACATTTTTCCCAATCCGACTTCTTTCTTATGTATACATACATTGATAGTATACATCTCCCTTCTTCTCTCTCTCTTTCTCTCTCTCTCTCTCTCTCTCTCTGTTTCATATATACATATATACATACATTAATATATCTCTGTGTCTCTCTCTCTTTTATATATATATATATATATATATATATATATATATATATATATATATATATATATATATATATATATATATATATATATATATATATATATACATACATATATACATACATGCATGCATGCATACATACATACATGCACACATTAATACATCTCTTTTACAGCATCTTTCTCTCTCTCTTACAGTCTGCAAACATACAAAACATACATGCATACAGGTTGCCCAAAACGCTCTCTCTCACATGTAAACATACATACATAGCGTAAGCGTGTCCTCTTCTCTCTCTCTCTCTCTCTCTCTCTCTCTCTCTCTCTCTCCATGCGTATACGCACACGCGCCACGTATTTACCAGAGCGCGGGAGCGCGAGCGCGATTCCCTGAAAGCGGGGAGATCGGGGTAAAAGTAAAAAAAAGAAAACAAAAAAAAAAAAAAACCCGATATCGACTATACGCAAATATCGGTTACAATGCATTGTTTACTTGTTTGTCTAAACGACGCTAAGCTCCGTCCCCACTTTCGGTGTTCAATGGATGGGAAAAAAAAATGGGGAGGGGAGAGAGAGGAGGGGGTGGGTGTGGGGAGGGAGGGAGGAGATGGGGAAGGGAGGAAGAGTATGTTTTTTTTCTCTATTCTTTTTGCCCTGGGCTTCAAATGTCAACAAAGCAATTCATTGATGACTTACTTGTTCAAAAGCTTGTTTTGTCCCTTGAGGGGGTCTACTTTTGAGTATTCGAGGCTCTCTCTCTCTCTCTCTCTCTCTCTCTCTCTCTCTCTCTCTCTCTCTCTCTCTCGCCAATAACCTAGGTGCTGCGATGTGTTTGAGTAACCATTAATCTCTCTCTCTCTTTCTCTCTCTGTCTCTGTATTATATATACATATAAAATGATTCTCTCTCTCTCTCTCTCTCTCTCTCTCTCTCTCTCTCTCTCTCTATATATATATATATATATATATATATATATATATATATATATATATATATATATATATATATATATATATATATACACACATATATATGTGTGTGTGTGTGTGTGTATACAACTGTATATATAATGTTTATGCTCTCTATTAATGATTTAAAATTTTTGTTGCGAAGTTTCGAAATTATTATAAAAAAATCTGCTTTTGGTATATTGTTTCTTAGTTTTCTGTAAAAGAAAACTATTGTGCCGGCTTTGTCTGTCCGTCCTCCCTCACATCTTAAAATCTACTGAGGCTAGAGGGCTGAAAATTGGTATGTTGATCATCCACCCTTCAGTCATCAAACATACCAAATTGCAGCCCTCTAACCTCAGTAGTTTTCATTTTATTTAAGGTTAAAGTTAGTCTTAATCGTACTTCTGGCAGTGCTACATGTACCAACAACATAGGCCACCACCGGACCGTGGCTGCGTTTCATGGGCCGCTGCCAAGAGTTTTATTGGCCGTGGCTGAGGCCACCACCGGACAGGAAACTCGATTGCGGCGAAGAAACATCGGCGCATTTTTTACTTGTTTTTTTGCATTAGCAAATCTATTCCGTCTTGAGGAATTAGATGCCATTTGCTGAATAAATTCCTTTCAATAGGAAATTATCTAAAATATCCCTTTGATAATACTCATCATGAATTATCATATCCTGAAGGATTATGGAGTTAATAACATTTATGTTATCGGCTTTTGAATGCATGATAATAAAGACCATATATTTTTTATCATGACGCATCGTTCAAATTTGAAAACAAACCCATGAATTATTAATTACAGAAAAGTGAAACAAAACGAAAATCGGAAGAACGATAAATGAATAACACTTTCTAAGACTGTGGTGGAAGAAGCAACCTGGCAACTGAGAGAGAGAGAGAGAGAGAGAGAGAGAGAGAGAGAGAGAGAGAGAGAAGGATAAGTAAGAAGGATAAGAGATCCTTCAGACTCTAGTAACACGCTGGAAAACTTCCCAGAAGGAGGAGGAGTAGGAGGAGGAGAAGGAGGAGGACGAGGGGAGGAGGAGGAGGAAGAGGATGAGGGGAGGAGGAAGGTGGGAGGAGAAGGAGGAGGAGGGTGGGAGGAAGAGCGTTCAAGAAAACTCACTGGAAAATTAAGTATCTGGAAAATTGTCTGCCCTGGAAAAACGTTGTGGAGGAAAAGATTCTTTTTTATAAGAAATATTCTCTCTATTTATTCGCTCGTAAACCAAGTTTTCTTACTTTTTTTTCTAGGAGGCAGGAGGAAAGGGCAATCTGGTGTGTTTATGTAGGCCAGGACAGATAAAGTGGAGAAGAAATTTAATCTACACCGATTTGTGTTTTGAAATGGTCTAGCCAATTGTTAATCAGTATATTCCTAATGTACTTTCAATTATATAGATTAAAAAGAATACATGAAATTTAATAATAATAATAATAATAATAATAATAATAATAATAATAATAATAATTTCACTTCTCTCAAGTCCAACTCTTCATAACTTCTACCACCACTATACATATCACCATTATCATCATCATCACTATGGCCGTCATTATCGCCAACCACGATCTTGGTTTCGATATAACAGTCATTACAATGACGGTCGATTTGGCAACGAGCCGCTATTGCCATCGGCGGTTCCTGTCATTACTCTGTCGCGTTCTCCGTTCATCTTTTGATTACCGGTACTTTATTCTTTGACTGGCGAATGTCTCACGCTCCTGCCTGGCTGATTTAAACTGACTGGCTTGACTGACTACACTGACTGGCTGTCAGTGATGTACGTGCCTCCAATTTGTCAATATCATTCTGTCTCGTTCTCTCTCTCCTTGAGGAACGCCACCGCCACTGCCATCCCGGCGGCCATATTGCCACTCCATTCCCTCGTCGTCAACCTGTCTGAAAAGACAATGGTGACGGGGAATCAGACATTCCGATGATGATGATGATGGTGAACGTTTTTTCTCTCTCTCTCTCTCTCTCTCTCTCTCTATTTTATTTTAATAATTTATATTTTCTCTCTCTCTCTCTCTCTCTCTCTCTCTCTCTCTCTCTCTCTCTCTCTCTCCTCATGATTTTTAATATTTCTCTCTCTCTCTCTCTCTCTCTCTCTCTCTTTATCTTCTCTCTCTCTCTCTCTCTCTCTCTCTCTCTCTCTCGTATCAGCAGAATTTGATACAATTTGTTTATCAATCAAAGCAGACTCTTTCTCTTTCAAATTAATAATAATAATAATAATAATAATTGTTTCTTCTGTGATCAAGATTAGCTTCAATTTGAATTATATGAACGATAACAATAACAATCCTTATTGAATATCTGAGAATTACCGAAGCATATCTGATAATTCCACAACTATATTTTTAGTGAAATCTAGCAGACTTAAATGCTATTTTATACCCTTGAAACATTCACAATAAACTTTTAGATGGCAGTCCATTCTGAGTTTCATAATGAATTGGAGTGTTGCTTTTTTAGTTTTCTGTAAAAGAAAACTATTGTGCTGGCTTTGTCTGCCCGTCCGCACCTTTTCTGTCCGCCGTCAGATCTTAAAAACTACTGAGGCTAGAGGGTTGCAAATTGGTATGTTGATCATCCACCATTCAGTCATCAAACATACCAAATTGCAGCCCTCTAGCCTCCGTAGTTTTCATTTTATTTAAGGTTAAAGTTAGCCATAATTGTGCTTCTGGCAACGATATAGGATAGGCCACCACCGGCCCGTAGTTAAAGTTTTATGGGCCGCGGTTCATATAGCATTATACCGAGACCACCGTATGATAGATCTGTTTTCGGTGGCCTTGATTAGGCTATACGCTGTTGCGGCTGTACAGAAAACTCGATTGCGCCGAAGAAACTTCGTTGCATTTTTTATTTGTTGAAACTTTTCAACAAGGTGGCGTTAGGAAGGGGTTGGGAGATGTGGGAGATTTCGTAGTATCATAGGTGGCGCTTTGGAACTTTCGTGAAGCTTCTGTGCTCGAAGGTCAAAGTTCGAAGAAAAATGAGTAAGATGAATGAATATATTTTGTATGACACAGACTGAGTATGGAGCTATAGAGTTAATTAATGAAACGATTAATAAGATTAATAGATAATAACCAGTGACTAATTAACACAGCACTGAGTATGGAACTATAAAATTAAATAATCAAACGATTAATAATATTAATAGATAAAATGACCAGTGACAATATATAACAAAGAACTGATTATGGAGCTAAAAAATTAATTAACCAGACGATTAATAAGATTAATAGATAAAATGACCAGTGACCATATAACAAAGAACTGATTATGGAGCTAAAAAATTAATTAATCAAACTGATTAACAGACAATGCGACCAGTGACTCTCTACAACACAGCACTGAGTACGGAGCGATCAAATTAATTAACCAGACGAATTCATTCATATGAAAAATATGATTCCACCAACTGCGACGCTTAGTACTCGTATTTCGGCGAGGTCATTCCGGGCTATGTTCATAAACAGGTAAATTTTAATCGTCCATAATGGCCTCGCTAATTGCTTATCTGGAATGACTTTAAAACGAGTTTGCATTCCGTAATCTTGTCAAATGAGATTTTCATTTTGTTTTCGTCCGCCAATTTTGTCAGCGCCGGTGAAAGTAATGGTTTTGATATAAATATAAAAGCAATCATTTGAGATACGGGTGTGAGGTTGGGAATGTACGTTATTTGACATTTGGTAATTGTATAATACTCTTGATTGCGCGAAATATCCTCATTTTTATACGCTTGTATTGTAAAGTGACACTGAAATTAATTGAGTTGAATGTAGAATTTGGGCCAAAAGCCAGGCACTGGGACCTACGAGGTCTGAAAGGCGTAACAGGAGGAAAACCTCAAAGCAGTTGCGCTGTGAATCACTTGTTAGGAGAGGGTTGAGGAAAGTGAGACGGAAGAGAGAGAATATGAAAGGAGGTACAGTAAAAGGAACGAAAGGGGTTGTAGCTAGGCGCTGCACCCCTACGGAGGTAACGTGATGTTGATGCAATATAGATACACCATTACCCTGCAATGAAATGAGATCATTATTATTATTATTATTATTATTATTATTATTATTATTATTATTCAGAAGCTGGACCCTATCCATATTTAACAAGCCTACCAAAGGGGCCATTGGCTCGAAATTCAAGCTTCTGAAGAATATGGTTTCACTTCATAGAAATAACAGAAGGAAGAGATCAGTTATTTGAAAAGAAAAACAAATTAGTAGTTAATTAGATAAAGTTATAAATAAATTATTGAGGTGTTCCGCCTTTCTAAAATTTAATTGCGACCAGGAAAAAGTCATTAAGTTCACAATTTTCTTGATTTTGTATCAGAAATATTTACTCTCAATGCAAAATGAGTTTCAGATTCCTTGCAATAATGTATTTATAAAGGATGTAACAAGTATAATGATAATTAAAATAATTAATTAAGGATTTAATCTGCGACGCTAGTTTATTCATTGGACAAATCAGTAGTTACCTGTCATTAAGTATAGATAAGGGTATGGGATTGCCAGTCCCGTAGGACCTTCCTGAATTTAAAAAATAACAATTCTAGTAAGTTAGTCTTAATGACAATAATTTTATTAGTGTGATTTTTCAGTGTTATAGTTTTCTGTAAAAGAAAACTATTGTGCCGGCTTTGTTTGTCCGTCCGCACTTTTTCTGTCAGCCCTCAGATCTTAAAAACTACTGAGGCTAGAGGGCTGCAAACTGGTATGTTGATCATCCACTCTCCAAACATCAATCATACCAAATTGCAGCCCTCTAGCCTCAATAGTTTTTAATTTATTTCAGGTTAAAGTTAACTATGGTCGTGCGTCTGGCAACGATATAGGGCATGCCACCACAGGGCCGTGGTTAAAGTTTCATGGGCCGCGGCTCATACCTCATTATACCGAGACCACGGAAAGATAGATATATTTTCGGTGGCCTTGATTATACGCTGCACAGAAAACTCGATTGCTCCAAAGAGACTTCGGCGCATTTTTTGCCCGTTTATTGTTGTTAATGAATAATTGGCAAACGTGAATGATTTACTGATGGCTTTAGGAACGGGAATTACTGATACTTTTGGAATCTGATTCATTTACACCACATGTGACGTGCGAACGTTGAAATCATTATAAAACTGACGTGGTATTTTCATCAGAATTCATCTCTCGTTCAGATTGTTGACTTTGATGGTGTTAAGTCATTTTGCTTGCATGTATGGTTTAAACCTAAACCCCTCTCTCTCTCTCTCTCTCTCTCTCTCTCTCTCTCTCTCTCTCTGTCTTCATCAAAATTCATTCCTTATTCACATTGTACTCTTTGATGGTGTTGAGTCATTTTGCTTGTATACGTGATTTTAAACCTTCTCTCTCTCTCTCTCTCTCTCTCTCTCTCTCTCTCTCTCTCTCTCTCTCTCTCTCCATCAAAATTCATCTCTCGTTCAGATTGTTATCTATTGTGGTGTTAAGTCATTTTGCTTGTATACATGATTTTAAATCTCTCTCTCTCTCTCTCTCTCTCTCTCTCTCTCTCTCTCTCTCTCTCTCTCTAAAATTCATTCCTTATTCACATTGTTCCTTCGATGGTGTTAAAAGTCAAGATCTCTCTCTCTCTCTCTCTCTCTCTCTTCTCTCTTGCTATACAGCCAAAGATTTGTGAAAAACAACAAAACAGAACCAAATCTAAGGAAAAGATTAATATATGAAATTATTAATGCATGATATAAAATAGTAATTATGTATAAACCTACTAAGATGACGAAAAGAAATGAATAAAATAAAAATTAATACACAAAATAATAATGAATAAAAAAAGAGATGGAATAATCGATAAAACGATAATTTTTTTTTTTTAACATACGTGGTTAAACCAATTCAAGACTGTGGAAGACCTCAGTAGAGAGAGGATACGTCATAATCCAGCGTATTTGAACAGTGGTTATATGGTCACTTCCTGTCTGGTAGGAGAGGTCGAAATTTCCCATTGAAGATGAAAGATGCTGTTACGAATAATAATCAATATAGAACAGGGAAATGAAAAGAATGCATTTGTAAGGATTAGAGAGAGAGAGAGAGAGAGAGAGAGAGAGAGAGAGAGAGAGAGAGAGAGTTGGAGTTGATACGGAAGGTATAAAGAAGAGGCCAGTCTTCAACGGAGAGAGAGAGAGAGTGAGAGTGAGAGAGAGAGAGAGATCTTGAAGAATGGGTGAGTGAGAAACTACGACGAGAGAGAGAGAGAGAGAGAGAGAGAGAGAGAGAGAGAGAGAGAGAGAGAGAGACTGACTCATAGTCGTGACAATCAAGAAGACCCAAAGCAGCAGAGGAGCCATTACTCTCTCTCTCTCTCTCTCTCTCTCTCTCTCTCTCTCTCTCTCTCTCCTGGTGACGATGACGACGCGGGGTGTCGTTCAATATGGACAAATTATGGTACCGAGAATATCCGACCAAACGCTCCCATCGCGTTTTCATTTGGCCGCCGAGATGTTTTTCGGGGGTACGAGTCGCCACCCCAGGGGAGTGGGCGGGGTGAGGGGAAGGGGGCTCGATCTCTAAGGCGTGAACGAGGTAAAACGCCACTGCTTTCTGCTACACCTGGTACACAAGTTTTAAGAGAAGTAAATCTTAATATTTTTTTCTAAAATTCAAATTCGATGAAGGAAATGTAAGCCAGGCAAGAAATTCTTAACTATTATTATTATTATTATTATTATTATTATTATTATTATTATTATTATTATTATTATTATTATTAATCAGAAGACGAACCCTATTCATATGGAACAAGGCTATCACAGGGACCACTGACTTGAAATTCAAACTCCCAAAGAATATTATGGTTGTTCATTCGAAAGAAGTAACAGGAAGTGATGGGAAATACAGAAAGACAAAGTAACAGGAAGTAATGGAGAAAACAGAAAGAAAAAGTAACAATGCAATGAAAAATAGGAAATGGAAGAAATGCGGCGCGTGGAGAAGCAAGCATTTGCAGCCTGGTAGGTGGACTCGGTATCTCAGCCTTTAAAGATAAATGTCTGCTTTTATGCGATTTACGATTTAGCATGGATGAGAAATTCTTATATTTCCTCTCTCTTTCGTCAGCTGTGATTATGTAGTAACATGAATATACTGTGGGCGGGCGAAGGAGGGCGCTTGGGAGGAAGTCTTTATTTCTGCTTGCAATTGTCATCATATCTTTTCATATATATATATATATATATATATATATATATATATATATATATATATATATATATATATATATATATATATATATATTAATATATATATATATATATATATATATATATATATATATATATATATATATTTAGAATGTAATTATAATAACCAAAGTTCCCTCTTTACTTCTCGATTTCTTCATGTTTTTGATATGCTATTCACTACGAAGCCTGAGATCCAGGCGAAGGAACAAATAAAGAAATTCTGAAACCTGGGCAAGATTCGAACTCGCATCCGTTTTTCCATAGAGGCTCCTGAAGGTGTTAGCCCCCCAGCTCCTAGCAAAACTTTTTGGAATGAGGACGCTAGCCCTATGCCCTGCACAATGATGGCATCTGGCACTTCTTGCTGATCAAGCATTGCAGTACTGACCAGAACCAACCTTGTTTGATACAGAGCAGTTGACCAACAGTACAGCATACTGTAATTGTAAGCTGATCTTGACTAGTAAATTAGTTCCTCGTTGGAAGAGTCGGTAGAGTTCTCGGCTAGCACTCTGCTAAGCCCGAGTTCGAGTCTCCGGCCGGCCAATGAAGAATTAGAGGAATTTATTTCTGGTGATTGAAATTCATTTCTCGGTATAATGTGGTTCGGATTCCACCATAAACTGTAGGTCCCGTTGCTAGGTAACCAATTGATTCTTAGCCACGTAAAATAAGTCTAATCCTTCGGGCCAGCCCTCTCTAGGAGAGCTGTTAATCAGCTCAGTGGTCTGGTTAAACTAAGGTATACTTATTGACAAGTAAATTCTGCAAGGCTGGTCTTGAAGTAACTGTCTGTAGAGCTGGTACAGAGCTGGGTGAGCTCTCTGATCAGGCAAGATCTGAACCACTGCTCTGAAGGAAGCAATTATCCATGGAACGTTTAGTAAGCTTAATGTTACTCAGCAATATCTTCAACATTACTCTTGAAAGAGCAGCTCAACTTACAGAGATGTGGCAGCCAGTTCTGAAACACTGTTCTAGAACAAGCAGCTATGCGCGTCGAGCTAGGGGAACTGATTGTGGCCTGATTGTAGTCTAGCTGGGTGGGTGGGTTTTCCTTTCCGCACTTGTGACTGAACACAGAGCATTGATCACGAACGAGCAGTTATCCACGTACAGCTGATTGTGGTATAGGAAAGTCTTGATCAAACAACCTTGTGATGGACCACTGTTTTAGAGAAATTTTAACTTTTTCCTGTATTTTGAGCTGGCGGTAAATATGGAGGTGGATGGGGAATGTTTACTGGGAATTGGGGGTAGGAGGGGGTTGGTATTGCTGGCTTGGGGGAAGAGGGGATGATGTATTCAGAGCAGTGATGAACATCACAGACAGTTTTCTGCACAAGGGGTTCCTTGTGTTTGAGCAGTACAGAGTGGAATATTGCAGTGTCAATTGTCATGTTCTTTGCCTGATGAACCTCACAGACAGTTTTCTGCACAAGGGGTTCCTTGTGTTTGAACAGTACAGAGTGGAATATTGCAGGGACAATTATCATGTGTTTTGCCCGCAAAACCATTCCCCATTAGCTGAAAAGGCTTACCTTTATTTAGAGCATTGATGAACCTCACAGACAGTTTTCTGCACAAGGGGTTCCTTGTGTTTGAACAGTACAGAGTGGAATATTGCAGTGACAATTATCATGTTTTTTGCCCGCAAAACCATTCCCCATTAGCTGAAAGGGCTTACCTAAAAATAACAAGATTATCATCATTATAATTAAGTAGAATTCGCAGTAATGGCCTCCAATTTTTCAGTAAAGAGAGACAGAAAGAGCTGTTGCATGTCCGCGTGTCTTGTAAGACAATGCCCAGACAATGTGATTCCCGCAGGCAATTATCATAATGCCGACGATGAAACGCCAAAAGAAGAATAACCTCTCGTGCATGACTGTAATTTTGGTCAGTTTCTTGAATTTGCCTTCTCTCTCTGTCTCTCTGTCTGTATGTCTCAGTGTTATACATATACTATTACTGTTCTTTCTCTCTCTCTCTCTCTCTCAGTGTTATACATATACTTTTACTGTTCTCTTTCTCTCTCTCTCTCTCTCTCAGACTGTCTCTGTCTCTGCATCATACATATACCATTCTTGTCATCTCTCTCTCTCTCTCTCTCTCTCTCATACTTTTACTGTTTCTCTCTCTCTCTCTCTCTCTCTCTCTCTCTCTCTCTCTCTCTCTGTATCATACATATACTTTTCCTGTTTTCTCTTTCTCTCTCTCTCTCTCTCTCTCTTTCAGTATCATACATATACTTTCCTTGTCATCTCTCTCTCTCACATACTTTTACTGCTCTCTCTTTCTATCTCTCTCTCAATATCATAATATACTTTTTCTGTCATCTCTCTCTCTCTCTCTGTCTGTCTCTCTCTCTCTCTCTTTCACACACACACACACACATATACTTTTACTGCTCTCTCTCTCTCTCTCTCTCTCTCTCTCTCTCTCTCTCTCTCACACACTGAGGGACCTGGGGCAACCCGAACGAATTGTAAGGTCTGTAAGGTAAGGTCTCCTTGCTAGATGTTGATTTATTTTGTCCCGTTCGTTTTGGGACCCGCAGTGTGGGTCTCCACGCTGAATTCATCAAGATAAAATTGTTATTTGTTAAACAACGAGAAATAAGACACGAAATAAAATTTATCACCATTTTTATTATTCTGTTACTGCCTCTGTTTTTATCAGCAAGTTTTAGGATGTCAGTATTATTATTATTATTATTATTATTATTATTATTATTATTATTATTATTATTATTATTATTATTTGTGATTTATTCATTTTAGTTGGATCGGGCATGTTTTTATGACTTTTTTTTATCATTGTTGAGAAAGTTAAATTCCTCCCCAGTTCCTTGCAGGCAAGAGCCTGTGCTGGCATAAGGCCCAGCTTATTATATTAACAAAAACAACAACATCTGAGGGATTGAATTACTGTCTCTTTAGAGAGAGAGAGAGAGAGAGAGAGAGAGAGAGAGAGAGAGAGAGAGAGAGAGAGAGATTCCTCATTACCTCACAATCAACTCATCCTTTATCACTCGACGGGAGCCCCTTTGAGTTCCTCCATCCTCCTCCTCCTCCTCCTCCTCCTCCTCCAACCCTTCTCACCCCGAAAACCCTCAATTTACACCTCATTCTCTGCTACCATTCCATTTCTTTTCGCAACTCTTTAAAAGACGCGTGTGTGTGTATGTGTTGGGGGGCTGAGAGAGAGAGAGAGAGAGAGATGAGGGACTTCCCCTCTTCCGTACATGATGCTATGGAGTGTGTCTCCTCTCTCTCTCTCTCTCTCTCACACACACACAAACTAAGGGACCATAAAATCCAGTATGCCTCTATTGATCTAAATAGTGAATTATATACCTAGTCATTAGTCGACTGTTGTTGGTTGCAGCTAGGATGAAGAGAGAAAGAAAGAGGAAAAAAGTATTCTCTTTCCTTCTCTCTTCTCTTTCTTCATCTGCCTCTATTTCTTCGTCTTTATTCTATTTATTCGTCTTCTCGCTTAGTTCTCATTTTTGGTTAATGTTTGAAGTCCCACAGAATGAATAATAATAATAATAATAATAATAATAATAATAATAATAATAATAATAATAATAATAACAACAGTTGTAGCATAAACACACACATTCACGAGTCAAGTCAGTTAAAAAAACAAAACAAAACACTTAAGACAAGCGCATGAAATTAATCTCCTTAAAAGTCTTTTTAAACCTTCTTTTAATTTATCTTTTTTATTTATCTTTTTTTTTGTATTTATCTATCTTATTTATCAGCAACAATCTCACATCTCATAAAATCCTGGCTGCCCCCGTTGCAACGCCTCTTGCAGTTCGAGAAGGATTTTCAAAAAAGAATTATTATGATCCTCCGTCTCCCCCTCCCCTTCCCCCTCCATCCTACAACTTCTCCCTCCCCCTCGCCTTATAACTTCCACAAACTCCATGTATATATATATATATATATATATATATATATATATACTCCATGTATATATATATATATATATATATATATATATATATATATATATATATATATATATATATATATATATATCTCCTCGGATATATCGCCATTCTGTAGAGAAGATTTTTGTCACACTTCCTATAAGCTGTTAAATCTATCATTTGGGTAGTAAGAGTGATCTCTCTCTCTCTCTCTCTCTCTCTCTCTCTCTCTCTCTCTCTCTCTCTCTCTCTCTCTATATATATATATATATATATATATATATATATATATATATTAATCATAGGACCTCATTTAAACTGCATGGTAACTAGCAGAGATATTTATCCAGGAAAAGTTACAATCTTTCCAGGGCCAACTGTCCTCATCGTCTGGTTGCTCAGAACAATAGAACAATTGTGTGAGTGATAGTTTATTTATAGGGTATATATATATAAGCTGTATCCATACATATACTATATATATATTATATACATACTATATATATATATATATATATATATATATATATATATATATATATATATATATATATTCTCGACTATACTCTTGATTCATCTTGAAGGTGGTGCTTACGGATTGATTCCAACTTCCAGTGCCGAGCAAATTTTTTGGGATGGAGTTGCTAGCCCCATACCCTCTTCCATAATGCTGCACTAGGTCCGTCGAATACTACTGCTCATGGTGTTTGCATAACTTACGCTGCCCGAGACATGTTTTTTCCTAGTATTTCTGACACCACAAAGGTTAATGATTCGGCCCTACTTGGTAGAGGCCCGGGATCGATACCGGTTAGAGGAAAGCTGTTAAGGGATGTGTACTGTATATATATATATATATATATATATATATATATATATATATATATATATATATATATATATATATGTGTGTGTGTGTGTGTGTGTGTGTGTGTCTGTGTGTGTGTGTGTATACACGAAACCATTCCTAACTTCTCCAATATAAATTCCCTCTCCCTCGTTCCATTAGTGCCACACCCCCTACCTCCCTCCCTCCCCCCACCCCCGGCCTTCTCCTCTTCTGATAATCGTTCTCTTTCTTCTCTCTCTCTCTCTCTCTCCTCCACCGACAACAATGCCTTACCGTAGCATAATTTCCAACACCCCTGTCTGCCGGCTCAAAGATACTTCACACTCAAGTGAAAAACTCAATAATAAGACTTGTCGTATCGGGGGAGAGAGAGAGAGAGGGAGAGAGAAAGAGGGTTGGGGCAAGGATAGAGAGAGAAAGAAAGAGAGAGAATGAGGATTGGGGCATGAGAGAGAGAGAGAGAGAGAGAGAGAGAGAGAGAGAGAGAGAGAGAGAGAGAGGATTGGGGCAAGGAGAGAGACAGAGAGAGGATTGGGATATGGAGAGACAGTGAGAGAGAGAGAGAGAGAGAGAGAGAGAGAGAGAGAGAGAGAGATGGGGACTGGATGAGGAGGAAAAGAAAGTTAAAAAGAAAAGAGAGAGAGAGAGAGAGGAGGATAAACTTAATGAGAGAGAAAGAGAGATTCAGAGGAGAAAAATAGAGAGAACGGTAGAGAGAAGTTGAGGAATAATGTGAAAAAGGAGGAGGACGAGACGGAGTAGAGAGAGAGAGAGAGAGAGAGAGAGAGAGAGAGAGAGTGAGAGGTGGAGAAAAAGGGCGGAGGAAGAACTCCTCCTCCTCCTCGTCTTGAACAAATAAGCGGGTTTTCGTTTTTGAAGATATGTCACTATCTGCCTTTCTAGTTCTCCTCCTCCTCCTCCTCCTCCTCCTCCTCCTCTTCTTCTTCTTCTTTCTTTACCGTTCTTTTTTCCAGAGAGTTTCGACCGTCGAAAGTCCTGGAAAGAACCCTGTTTGACCGCTGTCGTTGTGACGCCTCTTTGTTGTACCGAATCAGTTAGTCAGTTTAGGAACATATTATTATTATTATTATTTCCATACTTTTCTCTAACTTTCTGCGACCCTCAGTAGTCAGGTAACCACCAGAATAGAACGGAGGTTAGAATAATAATAATAAATACATTTGGAGACAGGCAGAAGGGGGTATATATATATATATATATATATATATATATATATATATATATATATATATATATACAGTTATAAACATAAATTTCTGCCTCACATCGGGATCGAACCCCAGTCTCTCTCTCTCTCTTAAATGAAAGGGGGCCAGGGCACTACCAACTGACCCACTCACACTGGGTTCGACCCTGATGTGAATCAGAAATGTATTGCTGCGAGACGTGTGTTCATGTGTTTAATATATATATATATATATATATATATATATATATATATATATATATATATATATATATATATATATATATATAATATATATATAATAATATATAATATTAATAATAATAATATAATAATAATAATATCAACGCCACTCATATGACAAGACAGACAGGGGCACGTAAAACGTACGTCTTTGAGACAGGACTCTCTTCTGTATAATAAAACGCGCGCGCTAAAACAAAAACCAAAAAAAAAAAAAAAGAACCTCTGTTGTCGTTTGAGAGAGAGAGAGAGAGAGAGAGAGAGAGAGAGAGAGAGAGTCTCGGCGAAGTCTTTTTGGGACGATCACGACCCCGACCAAAACTTTGTCGCAAGTCCTTGTCGCTCATAACGCTGGTCGTAAACTCCACGTGGATGTCGGCATTATTTCATGGCGATTGGTCATAATCCCGACCAATAAACGCGCTCAATGGCCCCGCCATGTCCATCCATCACTCTCACATGGGTCTTCGAAGGAGAGAGAGAGAGAGAGAGAGGGAGAGTGAGAGTGAGTATGTGTCTGACGGGACTCCACGTGGAGTCGATTCGGGCCGGCGTCCTATTGGATGGGCCATGTGGGCGTTGGGGTGCCTTTTCGACCAATGGGGCGCCGCGCCGTCAGTACCGTCGACCAATCAGGTGACGGAGAGAACAAAGCCTGGCGAATGCAAACTTCTTCTTCTTCTTCTTCTTCTTCTTCTTCTGCTATACAGCGTCGAGTCTGAGTCTCTCTCTCTCTCTCTCTCTCTCTCTCTCTCTCTCTCTCTCTAACCCCAGAAGGGACCTACCATTAAGTTGTAATTATATCGCCATATTATTATTTTCCTACCACATTATGATCACAGGATCCACCAGCAGCTCCGTGATCATCGATTCCCCTCAGGTGTGTATGTGTATGTGTGTGTGTATGTGTATGTGTTTGTGTGTATGTGTGTGTGTGTGTGTGGGGCGGCTCGCTATTTGTGGCCAGCATTTCGCCTGCTGTTAATGTAATTGGATGGTGTGAAACAACACTTCCACCTAAAAGAACGGAAGAAAAAAAAGAGAGAGAGAGAGAGAGAGAGGGAGAGAGAGTGAGCGAGCCAGCGAGCGAGGTAAAGAGAGAAAGAGAGAGGCAGAGAGAGAGAAAGAGAGAGAGAAAAAAACAAAAAAGGTTTGAGCCCTGACGTTTCCAAATGAACTGCCGAGTCGAGCATTGTGTTAAACTATTGATATGTCGGTCTCACCTTGAAAAACATTCGGTACCCCCTTCCCTTTTTGGGGGTATAGGGGCGGGTACGGGAGAGGGGACGCCTCCTGCTGCTGCTGCTGCTGCCGCGAATCTGTCGGTCGAATTCCCCCGTCGGAGGACCGTCGACGTTAATGCCGCTGAAATTGCTTTGGAGTGTTTGTACTGACAGCGGGAAAAAATATGGCTATGCAATGCGTCCGCTGCGAAAGTGGAATTGTGGGAGGGGAAGGGGGAAGGGAGGGGTTTATGGGGGAGGGGGGAAAGGGGGTGGCCGCCCCAAAAAGCCAGGGCTTATTGATGAGTGCAACGCTGAGTGCCTGATTGCAATGAATGCATAATAAAACTTGCAGTGGGGGAAAAAATTGAAATATATTTATATTTATAAATAAAAATAAATACCCCTTTATGGGGGGAAGAAGGGGGGAGGTGGAGACTACAGTTTTAAAATACCCATTTGGCAGTTTTTATTGTTTTATTGTTTTATGGACGTATTTTTAGTATCTGTATAATATACAGTATATATATATATATAAAACATTTATATATGTATATGTATATATAATGTATACACATACATATACATTATATATAATACATATTTATATTTTAGTATCATACGACGCGAAGGCATTTGTTGAGGAATTTTTTCATTTTGGGGCTTGATTAAATACCAATGGGTGAGGGTACTAGGGTAGTGGCGCCCGAGTGACGATTGTTATTCGTGCGGAAATGTTCCTCGCGTTCGTGTGCGAATCTTTCGTGTGCATTCGTTAGCGTGCGTGTGCATGTGTGTGTATGTGTGTGTTTATATTGAGCTGGAAGATATTCAGTGTTTTTTTATTATGCATTTGTGTGTGTGTTTGTGTGTTTATATTGAGCTGGAAGTATTCAGTGTTTTTTTATCAGTGTGTTTGTGAGTGTGTGTGTTTGTGTGTATATATATGTGGAAAATATTGTGTATGTATGTTTATTTATATTGTGCTAGGAAGTTCATGTTGTTTAGTATCAACATGTGTACGTTTTTCTTGATTTTTCATTTATCAATGTGTGTATGTAGTTTTTTTGATGAATGGATATGAGTGTATTTGTGTATGTGTATTTATCTTGAGCTAGTGTTTAGTATCAGTATGTGTATGTGTTTTTATTGTCGTGTTTTCTTTTATATATATATTATTTTGTGTGTGTTTTATTTACCCAGTGCGTATGCATGTTTTTTCATCCGTTCAACGACCAGATTGTGATAACTGTGTGTTTTTTCCTCCATTCCAATCACCAAAGGCTAGAGAGTATGTTTGTATGGTGCATGTTTGTGTATGTTTTCAATCGGGCATCCATCTGTCATTGACCGAAAAGATGCTATATATATATGTTTGTGTATATGTATGTATTTAAATTTGCATGATCTATCCTTTCATTGTACAGCAAAAGGCTTTATGTGTATGTGTGTATATGTGTGCATGTGTATTCTAAACACCCCCCCCGCATCACAGACCAATTAATCCTCACCATGTTTATATTTACGTGTTTACCATTCGCTCCGTTCAACACCTTCTCAGACAATACAATCACTTGATCGATCAACAGTTCCTTGGCGTCCCAGAAGCCAGGGTCAGTGACTCCAAGTTGCTTACAACCCTGGCGCGCCAGCACGGTAATTACGATGTCACAATCCCCCCCTCTCTGACAATCAGCAACCATTACTTTTTTTTTTTCTGACAATCAACAAAGGTATTTAATGACTCGCCTCATCTCGTTAGCTATTTGCCAGATGAAATTCTTCTCTTGTTTGTATATTAGCTTAGATGACGAGACGATTGATATTAATAAATGTAATAAAATGTTTTAATCTTTCCCCACCCTCATTCTTTTATTATTATTATTATTATTATTATTATTATTATTATTATTATTATTATTATTAATTTTTTTGCATCGGGCTTGACATCATTATAAATAGGCGTGCCTATGTGTAAGAAGATGCGTTGTTATGATTATGATGATGATAATAATGATAATAATTATAGGAGAGAGAAATTGATAAGTCATAATTATTTATGTATGTTTGTGTATGTATATATATATACAATACATATATATATATATATATATATATATATATAGTATATGATTATTATACATTACATTATGTTATATATATAATAGATATTAAATATATTATGCATATGTATATGTGTATATGTATACACATAAATATATATGTATACTGTATGAATTTGTTTGGGATGCAGTTGCTAGCTTCACCCCCTTCTCTACCCTGGCTGCAACACACCGCAGGCAACTAACCACCAGGTTCATAATTCACTTTGTATATATATATATATATATATATATATATATATATATATATATATATATATATATATATATATATATATATAATTGTAAAGTCTATGTATACACACACACACACACACACAAACACAAAGGGCGTATCATCTGCAACAAAAGAATCAGACGGCATAATCTGATATCATGATTCCCTTTTAATACAAGATACATAGTGTGTACAATAAGTAAACACAAACCTTTGTCAGACTCACATTTTATCAAAGAAATGAGATCGGCGACGAATCGCGACAAAGGGGATTATTCGCTTTGATAAAACCGTCATGATTTATGACGCAGCTTCATTCAGCGACTGATTGATTGATGGAATGGTTGATTCGATACAAATACGCCGGGAGAGAGAGAGAGAGAGAGAGAGAGAGAGAGAGAGAGAGAGAGAGAGAGAGAGAGAGAGAGAGAGTGTGTTGGCTTGCGTCTGAACTTTCGTGTTTAAAAGCATATTCTACAGTGATCGAATTGTTTGTAATGTTGGTGGGTGTGATATTATTTTTATTGTTCCTTTATTATATAATTATATATATGTATGTATATATATATATATATATATATATATATATATATATATATATATATATATATATTTACTTTTTTTTCTGAGACTTAAAATTCCTGTTTCTCCTTTTGGATCACCATTAAGGAAGAAATACAATTCTTCTTCCTTGTTCCTGAAAATGAGTCACCTTTATTGTGGGGTCATTTTGTCATTCTGCCTCTTAATTGCGTTCACTTACAAACGTTCATTTTCGAATTCTTTCACCAGATTTCAGCTTCTCTGTACTGTTGCCAGTTTTGCCATTTCGTCCGTTCATTTCCTGGCATGTCTCATCACTCCATCTCTAATAATAACTGAGCAGTCACTCTCTCGTAAATGTGGAAACTAGTAAGTTATTTTACATACCAATAAAGTAATTAAATGAAGAAAGTTACTATACAGAATATTAGTTTAAATACAAGTATGTATTTTTATTAATTTTTATTGACTTTACTTAAGTGGGTACTTATTCACTCCGTGTCACTTTGCTTTCTATTGATCTGTTATTTATAAAAAAGTGTCATTTCTTTAATGTCTAGTCCATTTTACTTTTATAAACGCTTGAAAATGTTTTGCCTCGTAAATCGCGAATGTTTTAATTTTTAATACCTTTGTCTCGCCTATTTATCAATGCTTTGTAAAGAATGCTATTATTATTATTATTATTATTATTATTATTATTATTATTATTATTATTATTATTATTATTATTATTATATTTGATTTTTCGACCTCATATGTTGATGCATACCAAACATTTTTTTTCTTGACTTTCTCGTTAGTTACGATTTTTTCTTTTTTATGTGTTTTTTTTTTATTACGGTTTTATTCATGTCCATCTTTTGTTTTGCCAAACGACATCACTGTCAGTCAACGCGTTGTTCAGAACTGTTTCGAGATTGACAGCTGGATGTGTTGCCTGCCATAAATCTTGAGAGAGAGAGAGAGAGAGAGAGAGAGAGAGAGAGAGAGAGAGAGAGAGAGAGAGAGAGAGATTGGCGTGGAAAATTATTAGATTATGAGAGAATTAGCTTACTAGAAAATTATTAGAGAGAGAGAGAGAGAGAGAGAGAGAGAGAGAGAGAGAGAGAGAGAGAGAGAGAGAGAGAGAGAGAGGAATATAAAGAAAGTATAGAGGCGGAAAGACAGGGTGGAAAATTATTAGATTATGAGAGAATTAGATTACTAGAAAATTATTAAAGAGAGAGAGAGAGAGAGAGAGAGAGAGAGAGAGAGAGAGAGAGAGAGAGGAAGCATTCCAATCTCTTGATACCGGCCGCTAATGAAATGTCTGTCATGTTCCTGAAAAATCGACTTCCTTCCATATTAGATGCGGAATCACGTCCGCATTATTTAACTGGTTTGGGATGCGTAGCCTCTTTTTTTTTTTTTTATACAGCCCTCCTGTCTCGCTTTGCAAACGATGGCCGTTCAAAGATTCATCTCTCTCTCTCTCTCTCTCTCTCTCTCTCTCTCTCTCTCTCTCTGTCTCGTATTGCTCTGATGCAGCCCGGGTTCGATCGGACGATGATTAAAGGGTAAATTGAAATGAATTTGGGCTTACCAGTGGTTCTTAACTTATTTTTTTTTTAATGTATGCGCCCTTTTCAAATCAGCAGTCAGTTCTCGCACCCCCTGAATTGCTGAAATAAACAAAAAGCTAAGATACAAAGCTGATATTTGTATATTAATATCAAAGCCACATTTTTTTAATCTTCATTCATAAAGCTTGCAATATTTTTTTTCATGACAAAAATCCAGTGCTTAATAATAAAAATGAAATTAATAATAATAATAAAAATAATAATAATAATAATAATAATAATAATAATAATAATAATAATAATAATAATAATAGGTCTCTTTAGTCATGAGAAAGAAAGTATCATTGACCTGTTAATAAGTTAAAGTCTTGTGTTCAAAAAGTCTTATAATAATAATAATGATAATGCTAATAATAATGTGAGTCAGAAAATGATAGATAAATCCATAATCATTACTATTATCCTGCCAAATCATTATTTCATCATTTTCTTCAAGAGAATGACGATGACATCAGAAAGAATTCAGGATAAAAAGGACCCAGCTTATCACTCGTCAAAATAAAAATTAAAACGAAAATAAAAATATAGATAAAAATAAAAATAAAAACATAGATAAAAGATAAAAGTAAAAGTTAGAGATAAAGATATCTAGATAAAGACGGAGCTTTGGTCCGGTGAGCGATAATCAAAAGTTGTTAGATTCATATTTTGAGTGACGATAAAATCCTTTCCTGTAAATGAATCATTGCTTTATTTAGTACAGAAAAATCCTTCTGTCTAAGTGAATCATTGCTCCAACGATGGAAAAATCCTTGACACAATTTTCCCACGCTGTGACCTTCATCGGAGAGAGAGAGAGAGAGAGAGAGAGAGAGAGAGAGAGAGAGAGAGAGAGAGAGAGAGAGAGAGAGTGTCTTAACTCTTGTTTTCCTCTTCACTCTTTCTGCACTCTCTCCCACTGCATTTATTCCTCCACAAATACTCAACACCTGCCGGCTGCTGATTCAAATGAAGACACGCGAAATGACTCTCTCTCTCTCTCTCTCTCTCTCTCTCTCTCTCTCTCTCTCTCTCTCTCTCCCGAGGCCGTGTTAAAGTTAATAAGCCGCGCAAATGAGGTGAATTATAGATTAATCCTCTCGGCTGCCAAAGGACCGTGTCTCCTCCCCCTCCCCCCCCCTTCTGAACTGGTGCCTCCCCTTCCCCTCCCCCTCCCCTTCCTCACCACCACCACAATCACACCGAGAAGATTACTTACAAGGACCTTGATTACCTAGAGGAGCCACAACAATCGCAGTTGGGAGAATGATAACGACAATGTATGTCATGGGATTAGCCTCTCTCTCTCTCTCTCTCTCTCTCTCTCTCTCTCTTTTACACCTTCGTCATCAGGCACTGGATCTATTGGGAAGGGGTTGTAGGGGGGAAAAGGGGTGTGATAGCAAGGATGAGATAAATATGTATAAAATAAAATCACGTGAAGAGTAAAAATTGATGTTAATGCGATAGTTATTATTATTATTATTATTATTATTATTATTATTATTATTATTATTATTATTATTATTTTTCGCTATGTAGGATGAGGTTGCTAGGCCCTACGCCTATAAGCTCACTTAATAGCCTCGTAATAATAGCCTTCTTGGTGGGAGATAAACTGTTGAATCAGCTGTTGCATTTTCTTAAAACAGAGGCCTATGGCACTGGCAACCTCATACTCCTTAGTAGCCCAGGCTTGATGTGATCTTGGAAGCAAAATCCGTCAGATGAAAAAAGAAAGGGTATAGGAATCTGGGAAAACGGAAGGAGGGGGAGAATTCCTGAATGGGCGTGGTGAGAATATTCTTTCCGTCCCTGGTGTAACTGCTTTTGTTTTTATAGTGAAAGAGCTTAAGGTGTTTGAATTAGTAGTTATAATAAACTGGAAGGCTTACACTGATTTTTACGTATATATATATATATATATATATATATATATATATATATATATATATATATGTATGTATATGTATATATGCATGTATGTAAATATATATATATATATATATATATATATATATATATATATATATATATATATATATATATATATATCATGAGTGTGTGTGTTTATCTTTATCTGTCAGAGAGAGAGAGAGAGGGAGAGAGACGACACAACATTGTTACAGCCAGAGCCGATGTTATCAAAATCCCCGCCCCCAACTTATGTTAACGTAGCATTTAACATAAACTAATTTGAATAAGCCAAACAGATAAGAAAGAAGAAGAAGAGGAAGAAGAAGACCTTACTTGCGAACCAGCATGAATTCCCCATAAGCAACAAACCTCTCTCTCTCTCTCTCTCTCTCTCTCTCTCTCTCTCTCTCTCTCTCTCTCTCTCTCTCCAGCAGCAGGTATCATTTGCCGCGATTGAAAACATCCTTAAGCCCTTTTAATAAGTCGATGTTTCCGCTGCCGGCAATCAGAATCCAAAGGGGTTCCTTTGTTAATCAGCCGACCGCCGCCATTCTCTCATTAGCCGGAAACTTAAAACGGCATTGATTGCCCTCTCTCTCTCTCTCTCTCTCTCTCTCTCTCTCTCTCTCTCTCTCTCTCCTTGAGCTTCTTTCCGTCTCTGGGATGACGTGCAACAGATTGGTGCTGGTTGTCTCGCCTTTATCCTTTTCTCTCTCTCTCTCTCTCTCTCTCTCTCTCTCTCTCTCTCTCTCTCTCTCTCTCATCTACTGGGACTGTTCTTAACCTTTTCGTTTCTATGTATTCTTTATGATGCCCATATTCATTTGATACCATTCTCTCCCCTCTCTCTCTCTCTCTCTCTCTCTCTCTCTCTCTCTCTCTCTCTCTCTCGGTATTTCAAACTCCCAGGCACTTACATAGTGAACGATGGTTGAAATGTATATTCCGATTGCATGGCTTTTTAGCACAGAGAGAGAGAGAGAGATAATGATTTCAAATGAATAAGCACCACCTCGCATATAGATATAGATATGAAAAGGATAAGACTAATCCCAATAAATGAGAGAGAGAGAGAGAGAGAGAGAGAGAGAGAGAGAGAGAGAGAGAGAGAGAGAGAGAGAAAGGTCCGTTTGTGAGTACGTCTTCCCTGACATACTCCAAGATTGTGTCAAAAAAAAAAAAAAAGGGTGTAATGTTAGGATTAAAATCCTGCAGGACCGGACCGGTCGCTCTACATAACTCCCAGAGGATAGTGGGCCCATGGGAATTGGCCCAAATTGCACAGTGTCCTCGCTTAATTGGCACATAGATAATGCGCGCCGGATCCCTAAGGATCCTGCGATACTTGAACAGCGATCTCCTGCTTCCTACCAGATTAAGAGGGGGGTTCCTTCGCCTTCCCCTTCGCCTCCGTCCAGTGGTCTTGGGGGATGCTGGCTGATTTTGTTGTATATCTTTCTATATATATATATACACACACACACTCACACATACACATACACACTGGACTTTAGCTTCAGACAAAGACAAAAATAACTTGCGAATCTCACTTACCACGCAATGACAAAAATCAGTCTAAACTGCAATTTGTTACGATCGCTCAGTCGCAGCTTCGCTTAATATTTCAGCAGCAATCGCCGATAACTGAACTCCAGGCTTTATACAGCTTGTATGATAAATGTCGCGCCATTCCAGGTGTGCTCGTTGGGGCGGGGGGGGGGGGGAATCCTCCCCCCCAAAAAAAAATGGAGTAAAAAAAAGTGATTTTTTTTTAAAAAGCCGGGAATAAAAAAATGAACTTAAAAAAAAAAAGGAACGATTTGGGATTCTGTTTTAAGCGGTTATAGCGAGTGTGGTATGTCATTCCGCACAGGTAATTACGTGTTATTTATTTTTTTTTTAGGAATGATTGCTTTTCAAAGCATTACGATCTAAGAAACGCTTTGGTTTTCAGCGTGGCTCCTTCCGTGTTGTCAGCTGAGCGGACTCGCAATTAGTGGTCCAGTGCTTCTTTGAAAGGACGTTTTTATTTGATTTTTCTGGTTCGTGTCGTCTTTTTTTTATTTTTATAAAATAAAATATCAAGTCGTCCTAATAAAATAAAAGGAAAAAAGAGGAACAAGAGAGTGGAATCAATAAAGCCAGTTTGAAAGAATATGTATATATATATATATATATATATATATATATATATATATATATATATATATATATATATATATATATATATATATATATATATATATAAAAAACTATTCATTATCGTATTATCTTCACATTCTTTTGAAGATGTTTATTTCAATAAGATACAATAAAAAAAAGAAAATAGAATCAAGCAAGCCAGTAGAAAGAAAAAAAAAAATGAAAACAAGTAAAAAATGCGCCGGAGTTCCTTCGGCGCAATCGAGTTTTCTGTACAGCCGCTACAGCGCATAATCAAGGCCACCGAAAATGGATCTATCTTTCGGTGGTCTCGGTATAATGCTGAATGAGCCGCGGCCTATGAAACTTTAAACACTGCCCGAAACACGATTGTGGCTAACTTTAACCTTAAATAAAATCAAAACTACTGAGGAGGCTAGAGGGCTGCAATTTGGTATGTTAGATGATTGGTGGGTGGATGATCAACATACCAATTTGCAGCCCTCTAGCCTCAGTAGTTTTTAAGATCTGAGGGCTGACAGAGCAAGCCGGCACAATAGTTTTCTTTTACAGAAAACTAACAAGAAAAGAAACCACCTTCGTATTATCTCCAAATTCTTTCGAAGGCTATGATATGAGACGCTATCAAATCACTTTAATAAAAGGGTAAAGTAAAAGGGGCGAATGAGAGAAATTAGATCCAATTAACTCGGCGGAGTAAAAAAGAGAGAGAAAAAAAGAAAAGAAACCATTTATGTCTCATCGCCACATTCTTTCGAAGACGCTCACTCCTAAAAATACGGAACGAAATAAAATACAACGAAAGAAAGCATAATCAATCGAGCCGGTGGAAAGGGAAGAAAATAAAATAAAAGAGAAGAGACCATTTACGTATTATTCTCAGCAGTTGTTCCAACCAGAGACGGTGGCCAAGAGGCATTTTCACGTCCCGGGAGCAACGAGGGAACATCAACTGTGCGAAAAAAAAAAAGTGGTTTCTCGCTTTCTGACTCGAGAGAGAGAGAGAGAGAGAGAGAGAGAGAGAGAGAGAGAGAGAGAGAGAGAGAAAGGTAAGACACTTTATGAAGTGCTGTTGCTTGCGGGCTGATCTGCGTTTTGCTTTTGTTCCTTCCAATCTTTCGTTGTTTTTCGTTGTTGTGTTTTGGGATGAATGTATAGTTGTCGTTTGTTAAGCTTTTAGGATTGTGTTATACGGAGACTTTTATTTATTAATTTTCTTTTTATTTATTTTTGTTTGCCAATTCAATGTTAGTGAAATCTTTCTCTCTGTGTCGTTTTAGTAGTTAATGTATCAAGTTATCGTTTGTTATAAACTTAGAGAATTGTAATATACGGAAACATTCATCTATTTATTTTCTCCCCAAATTGTTATTATTCAGAGTTAAGCGAATTCTGACTGCCCGAGATTATTATTTTTTTTTCTTCAGCTGTACCCAACGTCCTTACGAATGCTCCCGGGTTCGGAAAAAGCACGAAAGACACGGGGCAAAAAAAAAAAAAAAATACCCAGTGAGACATATTTAATCCACAGTAAGAGGCAAGACAGCATTTTTTTTTACAGTATTTATTTGCAGTATTTATTTACTTCCTGTTACAACATTTCAGAAGCAGTGCGGAATACAGTCATTAGCGCATGCAATCTCTTTCAATTGCGGAGTTTTTTTTTATTGCAAAGAAAATAAGACGTGGCGCAAGATTCAGCAAACAAACATACACCCAAAAACTTAGATTCAACAAACAAACATACACACAGACCTCTGATTCACGAGAGTTTGCGAAATGTATAATTCTTATTTCTGTTTACCATTGCTTGTCAAATCCAGCATCTATCATTTTTGTATTATTTTAAGTTATTAATTTTTTTTTTTTGCCACTGGGTTTTTTTTTTACCACTGGGGTTTGGCTGTGAGGTAAAGATGACTTGCAGTTCTCCTGAGGGGTGGTAAATTGGGGGTTTGGGTGGGGGTTGGTGGGTGAGATGGTGGAGCCGTTATCTCATTCGCTGTCTTGAACGCCGTAGGTTTTGGGGGGGGGCCGGGTTAGCGCCGTCAGTGCACCTTATGTGGAGCACTGTAGGCGTTACTTGAGGTTCTTTGCACCGTGCCCTCGTATAGCTGCAACCCTTTTCATTCCTCTTACTGTACCTCCGTTCATATTCTCTTTCTTCCGTCTTACTTTCCACCCTCTCCGTAAAATTTTCCTCCTGTTACACCTTTCAAACCTTTACTCTCAGTACTCCTTTCAGCGCTGAATGACCTCGTAGGTCCCAGCGCTTGGCCTTTGGCCAAAACTCTATATTCTGTTCCTAAAAAGCTGATATACTAAACACAATCATAGGGTCTGGCGCAAGTCCCTTTTAATATGATAGAGTGACTGACTAAATACGATCACGTAGTATGATTTAAGCCCAGTTTTGATCTAACATCGATAATTAATATGCTAATACTCTCAACAGATTTACATTTACAAGAGTGACACTTGTTGTGAGACTTATCCCTTTTTTTTTTTTTTTTTTTTTTTTTTGCTAGGAACATGGCGGAGGAATGCAACTCTTATCTTATGCAAATTCGAGCGGGTAAAATGAATAAATAAAAAAGAATGACGAGAAAGTTGGAGCGTGATCGAGAGAGGACGGGAGAATTATCTTCCATTTTTTTATTTTCTTCTTCTTCTCCTGTTTTTGTTTGCACTTTTTCTGTCCGCACTGTTCTGTCCTTTTTCTGTCTTTTTCTGTCCGCACTTTTTCTGTCCGCAGTTTTTCTGTCCACACTGTCCGCACTTTTTCTGTCTGCACTTTTTCTGTCCACACTCTTTCTGTCCACACTGTGTTTTTTTTTTTTATGCCCGCACTTTTTCTCTCCGCACTTTTTTCTGTCCTGTCCCCTCAGAACTTAAAAACTACTGAGGCTAGAGGGCTGCACATTGGTATGTTGATCATCCACCCTCCAGTCATCAGACATACCAAATTGCAGCCCTCTAGCCTCCTCAGTAGTTTTTATTTTATTTAAGGTTAAAGTTAGCAATGATCATGCTTCTGGCAACGATATAGGATATGCCACCACCGGGCCGTGGTTAAAGTTTCATGGACCGCGGCTCATACAGCATCATACCGAGACCACCAAAAGATAGATCTATTTTCGGTGGCCTTGATTATACTTGATTATACGCTGTACAGAAAACTCGATTGCGCTGAAGTTTCTTCGGCGCATATTTTGCTTATATCTTGGTTAAAAACATGAAGAAAGTTACTGACGGATTTTATTGATATTATTGGTGGGACAAAAATGATTAGATATGAGATAGAGATAATCCCCGACCAGGATTTATTTTTAAGAGATTTTTCCTTTTTCACAGTTGACGTATTGTAAAAATCCCTTTTCGGTACAATAACAAGATTCTTTGACCAGTATTGAATACTTTGTGAACCTTGCTGTCTATTGTTCATATTTTATAACCAAGTGAGTTTTGTGAATTTTTTTCAATTAAAAAAAATTTTTTTTTACACTTAAGCAGTGATTAGGCATGAGGCCATTTTTCTAAATGTTTTTGTAGTATGCAAGCGCGTCTCTACAAATTCAAAAGTTTGTACCCGAAAAGGCAGGAAATGACTCAGGAGCGTCCAAAAAATTTAAATTCTTGAAGAAAACGTATAAACGTATCTCTTTGCATTCAGAACTGACATATATAAAAATTTCAAGAATTCACTCCTGTTTTTGTTAATGTGTCTACTTTTTTTTTTTTTTTTTACTATGTATATGTTTTGTATTATTTTTTTTACTGTGTATACGTTTTGTATTATTTTTTTACTGTGTATTCGTTTCGTATTATTTTTTTTACTATGTATACGTTTTGTATTATTTTTTTACTATGTATATGTTTTGTATTGTTTTTTACTATGTATACGTTTTGTATTGTTGTTTACTGTGTATACGTTTTGTATTATTTTTTACTATGTATAAATTTTGTATTTTTATACTACGTATACGGTTTGTATTTTTTACCTTGTATACTTTTGTATTTTTTACAAGGTATACGTTTTGTATTAATTGTACTTTCTTGTCTTGCCGTTCACTGTCTTTCAAATAATCATGTTATGTATGTCAATCTCATTCTTTTGTTGTGTACTTCATATGTATACAGATACACACACATACACACACACACACACACACATATATATATATATATATATATATATATATATATATATATATATATATATATATATATATATATATATATATATATATATATATATATAATAATAATAATAATAAAAGCAACTAACTACTGGATATAGTGAAGAATGTGTAATTCGAAACTGCACACACATACACACACGGCCTGGGCACAAAGACTGCCCCTGCGGAACCCCAGTTGAAGGACGCTCTCATTAAAACACGAAAACCGGGAGGTGATTTGGAACAAAGAGAATTATTCTCAAAACGACGTCTCCTAAATTCCCGTCTTCCCAATTCCCATGAATCCGAGGACCCCGGGAACGGCTGCCTGACGTAGTAACTTCAGGAAGTAGTTTGGGGCGGAAGATTACGTTCATTACGTTTTTTTTGGTCTCCCGCGATCATAGTCATTTTTGGAATACTCCCCCGGGGAGGGGGAGGAATGGTGGTGGAGGGCAGGGGGTGAGGGAAGGGCGTGAAGGTGTCAATTTGGGCGTACGAGTGTGTGTGGTTATCTGCAGTCAGATCTGTTGATGTTATGTCTTTTAGATAATTCTCTCTCTCTCTCTCTCTCTCTCTCTCTCTCTCTCTCTCTCTCTCTCTCTCTCTCTCTCTTACGGGCTGCACTCGAGTAAGGGTCCGTGCCAGCACAAGGCTGGCTTAATCTAAAACTCTCTCTCTCTCTCTCTCTCTCTCTCTCTCTCTCTTTCTCTCCTTCATGGAATTTCAGTTAGTCATATTTTTATTTTTCTTAGAATTTTGTTGCAAGTGGCATTTATAAGATGTTTATTTTTATGCATGGTTTTCTTTCTTATTTATTTATTTACTTTTTATTTTATTTGTTTATTTATCTGTTTTTTTTTTTTACCAATTAATGACAAATGATGTTTTGCTATTTTTCTGTGCTAAACATTTCATCACTAGGTAGATATTTTTCTTTCCTATTTTTTTTGAAAAAACGAATTACCAAAATCAATTTGATCTATTTTGGGGGCATATGCCCCATGCATACATCCACGGCCCGGTGGTGACCTTGGTGCCAGGCACGATCTTGCCTAACTTTAACCTTAAATAAAATAAAAACTACTGAGGCTAGAGGGCTGCAATTTGGTATGTTTGATAACCGGAGGTTGGACGATCAACATACCAATTTGCAGCCCCTCTAGCCTCAGTAGTTTCTAAGATCTGAGGGCGGACGGTCAGGCAAAAAGCCATCTCAATAGTTTCCTTTTGCAGAAAACTAAAATTTATGGATAGAAGAGATTTTCCCTTGAAGTAACTGGGGCACCTGGGTAATGACAGCCGTGCCCAGGTGAGTTTCGCAATCAGACAAGACAGGTAATATTGTATAT